>NC_054081.1:4333467-4338909 GCF_017562075.2 Anopheles merus | reverse complement strand
TTGTTTGGGTGACACAACCCGATTCTCTTTCTCTCTCCCTCTCTCCCTTTCTCTCTCTCTCTGCCACGAGCTGTGGGTGGGGTTTTGTCTTTTTTCATTTTTGAAAATGTTATGAACGCAGTATGGTAGGTGTAAACATTGGATTTTGTGTTTATTTGTGTACACCATGTACACCTACGCCAAGTGGTACAAACAGATGGCTCCTAGATGTAGGGAAGATAGTTAGTGGAAACGAAAGGAAAGGAGTAACATTGGGCAGAATGAAGCACGTAAATAGCAGACAAGCGAATTTTAAGCGAAACAAAAGTGTGAGAGTTTTTGTTGCCGTGCTGCAGAAAATATGCAGCAGAGCGGTAAAGCGGAAGGAAAGCGTAGAAAAAGGGAGAGTCATGTGCGCTTGGACATGGATAATTGGATCTTTTTGTTAATATTTTAATATTATATAAATAAAAAGTACTATGTATACAGAACACAACAAGGTAGTGGATGCAACCGCACGCTCTCCCACGGGAAGCAGCCAGTGTGGTGTGGCGTGCCCATTTATGATGAACAGAGCCGAAACAAAGTTTGCAGCATGGAACGGTGCGTTAAAGAAGGGAATATTTTTCAAAACAAAAAAACAACAACACAGTAACAACACAATGAGCAGCGGAAAATATATCAGAAACAAACGAAATAAACAGTAGTTTTTTGTTTCATTTTTGGCTCCACCGTCCTCCCAGTTTTTACCATCCAACACATCCATTGCTGGTGAGTGTTTTCATTGCAAAGTGTACACTAAGTGTACACTACCGTGCGTGGAAAGGGAAAACAAACGAAAAAAAACGAGTTAATTCGATAAAGCGTACGAAGCGAACACAAGGAATTTGTAAAAGCAACAGGGGACAGATTAGCAAAGTGCTCATGACGGGCGCGGTCGTGTTACTTGGGCTAGGAGAGCAGTTACACATGTAATACACACCTTTATCTTTATGAAGCTCCAGAAGCTCCAATTGTCTGGAATAAAAACAATGCGAAGAAACAACTAAAAAACCAAAACAAAAGCACTGCTGCAACAACCGAACAGAGAGCTTCGAACTGTTGAGCAGTTCTATACGTATTGCATCCGAAAAAAAAAATCAAAAAAGTTTTAATATTTTTATTTTTATTAATTTTTTTGACACATCAATAAAAACGAGAGTTTTGTTTGTTTGTTGTTTTTTGGTTTTGTTTTCTTCACCTTTACTCTTTATTTTAGCTCAATAATGTAGTTTATGGATGAGACAACCAGTATATTGCGTCTTTTTTCCTCTTCTTAGTTTTTGCTGCTCTCCCTTCCCCCGCTCCCACCCCGACTGCTTACTTTATCCTCGTTTCCTTTAGTTTTCTCAAATGTTTTGTTTTTGCTTTCTTTCCCTTCTTCAGTTGCTTTTTTGTTGTTTCCTTTTTTTTTCTCATACCAATTGCCTGTTTTTGTGTTTTGTTTCTTTTTTTTTACGTTCGTCCAATATTTATTTCAGCCACTTGTTGGTATTGTTCACGCTCTCTGTCTGTCTCTCTCTCTCTCTATCTCTCGTTTTGCATATTACTTATCTAGTCCGAGTGAGTTTTTGTTTGCCGAGTGCAATTTTTTAATTACTTTCCAGGTCGACACTATCTTTCCAACACTTTGTGTTTTTCCCCTTTTTCTATTACAACGTGTACATGTGTTATTGTTGTTCTCTCTCTCTCTCTCTCTCTCTCTCTCTCTCTCTCTCTCTCTCTCTCTCTTTTATTTCCTTGCTTTTGAACTTTCCGCTTGACTCAGGATGTTTCCTCGGGTAAGTGTTCCTTTCCTGGTTTTCTTTTTTTCTTCCCGGCCCATAAATTTCTTAAACTCTCTTCCTGTTTTACCTAACCGATTGCGTTTTCGAAAGGGTTGGGAAGATGGCGCGAGGAGGGGATACAGTATGGGAAGGAAGGGGGCAGAACGGGAGCCGGGGGACGTAAGTAGACGATTCGATAGTTTCGATAGTAAAAACCAGCTAATAAGCACAAACACCAGAGACCAGAGATTTCGAGTTCGGAAGAAGGGTTTGCTTGTTTGTTTGTTTGTTTGTTGGTTTTTTTTACACACTTTGCTTTGGTTTTCGCGTCAGACACCGATGTATTTTTGTTTTTTGTATCGTTTTGTTTTTTTTTGCTTTAAATTTATTTAAATGTTTTTTTTTTCCTTCGTCTGCACCAACTTCCAGTGCTTCTTCTTCTTGTTTTTGATTAAGTGTAACAGCAAACAGTTTTGTGTACGTTTCGTGTAAGTGTCGGTGAGTTCGTCTTCATCTTCTTTGGTTTTTGTACAGTATATGTGTATGTGTGTGTGTGTGTGTTTGTGCGGGTCATCAATGACGTCACCGCCTTAAAATGATTGGTTCTGTGTAGTTGTGTTGGTGGGCTAAGAGCGGGAGAATAGTGATGGTGGGGTATAGAGAATATTGAAACAAGTATAAGGATAGCCTAAGCAAGGAGAAGGATTGCAGGGGAAGGGTGGTAAAGAGTAGTAGTCAGTAGTCTTTCACCTGTGGTTGTGTGTGTGTGTGTGTGTGTGTCTCAGTGTGTATCCGTGTGGGTGTAGTTTAGTGTACGCGTGTACGTATGATTATGAGCTTTCTCTAACTCCCGGTAGGACCTGCCTGATTATGGGAGATTTTATAAATATTTATATCCATAATTATCTTATATGATTCATTTGGGTTTCCATTTGCTTTGCTTTTCCCCAAACCTTCTCTCTCTCTCTCTCTCTCTCTCTCTCTCTCTCTCTCTCTCTCTCATCTTTTCTCGCTTTCTATTTTCCTTCCTCCTTTGCATCTCTATGAGACTACTCCACACTGTTTTGGTTGCTCACCGTTTTGGGCTTTTTGTTTTCTTCTCTTTTTGTTTGCTTTTACTAAGATACACTGATATTGTTTTTGGTTTTACTGTTCTCCTCTTCCTCTCTCTCTCTCTATATATATATATATTTATATATGTTTCTTTTTTTGTGTGTCTTTTCTCTCTTCCGCCCACTCCGCGAGTCTTCGGACGTTCTTTTTGCTTTTGCTTTATTGATTTCCGCTACTAGTTCTTTCGCTTTAATTTGCTTAAACGACACTACACTGTGTTCACTAGCTTCCATGTAATAAGCGCTCAGTACAGCGAAAAATACACCATTTTTCGTGTTTTTATATGAGTGTGTGTGTGTGTTATATGCTCATTCTCTCGGCGCGTGTTTTTTTTTTTTGTTGTTCTTTTCAAACGTTTTTGTGGAGTTTTTTTCTGTTATTGTTATTTTCCTTTACTTCTTATTACGCCTCTCTTTGCCGATTTTCGGTTAGTTCGGCTTTTCCACCTTTGCAGCAAATAGAACCCTACCCACAGCTGTTACTGTATGTATGTATATGTACCGGTGTGTGTGTTTTTGTTGTTGTTGTTGTTTTTTATACCTCTTTGTAAACTTTCCTACACAGCGCCAATAGATGCGAAAACCCATATATTCTAACAACAAAAATAAAAGTTAGATATGCATTCAGCTTATTTACGTCATATCGCCGGCGCTTCCGCCCACCGCTGGCTGTTGCTTTTTTGTTTCGATTTGTTTTCTCGAGTTGTGGCGTGCAAATCGTGATTGCATCGTGGGTAGTGGTGGTTGTTTTTTTTTTGGTAAGTACATAGACAGCAAACTAAAAATTATTATTTAATATTTCTGCTTTCACTGCTCTGTTAATTCTTTCTCTCTCTCTCTCTCTCTCTCTCTCTCTCTTTCTCTCTCTTTCTCTCCCTCTCGGTGGTGTGTAGATGTTTGCAAGGTGCAACTTAATAATGTATTTTTTAACACTTAATTAAAAATGAAAAAGGTGAAACACGATGCACAATTTCACTGCAATTTCCAAAACCAAAAACGATTTTCCTCACACCCACAGCACAACACTTTTGGACTTTTCTTATCTGTGTGTGTGTGTGTGTTTTTTTTAAAGTAGTAGATGGTGTGTTGCTGCCTTTGCCTTTGGGGAAATGGGGGCACATCATATACCTTTTCCTTCTGAAAGAGTGCTACTAACTATCTCTGCCTGACCCTCTCTGCGAGTTTGTGTGTGTGTGTGTGTCGGCACAGCTAAACAATAATAATTGGTAACATTGATACTGTGTAGCATTACTGTACTTCCTCCCTTGTCACCCTTGCGTTTCAATCCACCTTCAACCGCTAGTAACTGTAATAATATGCCACGCGATGATGCCCCTTTCGTTATTCTAGTTATACTCGACGTAGTGTGAACCGCAGCTCCACACTGCCTAGAGTCCCCATGTTTGCTGTCCTAATGTATTACACTCATAGTCCGCGATTGCAGTGGGGTAAATATGCTTTTGGGGGGATGGTGGTGTGTGATAGCCAATGATGGATAAACATCAACCGTTTTTTTGTTTATTTTTTCGTTATTTCCTCCTTTGGTTATTGCCGAGATCTCGCGTACGCCACCTGTTTAGAGTTGACGCTAAATACTTCTATCAAACACACACACACACACACTCAAACTCACCGTCCCCTGCTACATGTATGTATGTATATATGCGCGTGTGGGTATACATATACAGATATAATTATCGCTTTCTCTGTTCTCTCTTTACAATTTCGACTACTGATTTGAACCACCGATTCGGTTTCTGCTGCAAAGGGTGTTCATCTGGTCACCTGGCCGCACAGATCCATGCTGCGGATTCCCCTGACCACTACCAAATGGCGTCGGCGGAGTGCGTACGCACTTCAAACTTCAGGGACTGAAGGATCGGAAAGCTCTTCCTCGAGTCTGAGTGGGACAGAGTGACCCCCCGGTGCCATCAGTTGATTGGCTGAGCCTGATGACTCTATGCTGCTATCCCCGCCTTTACAAACTGCCTTGTTTACTGCCAAGTACGTTGCTAAGTATATTGCTGTGTCAATTGTTGATGGCGGTGGTGGCTTCGTACCATAACCTCTAGCTATATATAGTGTATGTATGTATATATCTATATATCTGTCGCCCCTCCTGTTTCCCTAATATCGTGTACGTAATGTCCCCTTTCCTTCCACTCCTTCCCTTTTCTATACACTTGGTGCACCTTGTTGTTTTTTTTTTTGGTTTTTTTTGTTCACTTTCAGTCCTTTTAAGGAGTTTGCTCGTGTCTTCTTTCCAGCAGAAGATCCTTGTGCTCCATTCGTGTGTCTGTGTGCACGTGTGTACGTGTTTCTAGGTAGCACACACACACGCACGCACGCACGCATACAAAAATTCGCTCCACCACGGGGCGAGGGGAAAGGAGGGACGGCAATCCATTGTTGTTGCAACAAAACAACAAAACAAAACAAAACAAAACGAAAAAAAAACACACCAACGCAACAATAACGGTGGCATTTTCCCAATTTATAGCGGGACTTCCAACATGACAGGGTCAACAATAACAGGGGAAAAAATT
>NC_054081.1:4215967-4328467 GCF_017562075.2 Anopheles merus | reverse complement strand
TGCGTCTGCACCGTTTCCAGCTGCTCCAGGCACCACTCGAGCTCGTCGATCGTTTCCGTGGTCAGCTGGCGCAGATCGCCGTCCTTGTCCGGCTGACTGTCATCGCCAGCAGCACTACCGGGGAAGGAAGAAACACGTTTCAAGCGTTTTTATCCAACAACTTCCTTCCGAATACTGCCCGCGCCTTACCTGCCCGGATCGGTTTCGGCACTTTCCGCACCGGCCGAGGATCGTCTCGTCGCCAGCTCGCTCTCCTCCGGCAGGGCGGACGACAGTGCGTACAGGTTCGACCGTACCGTGCGCAGGCTGGCCAGTATCTGCGCGAACGGCGTCACGATCAGATCGTCATGGTGGCCGCTCGACCCACCGCCACCGGAACCGCTCATCATGCTGTGCGGGGAAAGGAAAGGTACAACGTTGAAGCGTACGGTCGACACCACACCCCTTTGCTCGCTCCGGCCTACTTACGTGGTCCGCTCGGACGTGGAGGACGTCACCACGGTGGAGGAGGCGGCCCCGACCACGGTCGTCGCGCTGCTGGACGGTGACGACGCGATCGACGACAGTACCGCCGGTTCCTCCAGCGTGCTCGTCTCCTTCCAGTGGAACGCACTGTCCCGGCCGCCTCCGCCGGTTCCCCCGCCGCCACCCGAGGTCAGCGTGGTGCCGCTGCCGGTGCTCGCCACGTTCGAGGTGGACGTGCCGGAGCCACTGTTGTTGGCGCTGCATCGCGCCGCCAGCAGCGACACGGACGACACCTTGGGCGAGATCTCAAAGTCGGAATCGGACCGGTACAGGAAGGACTCGCGGCGCTGGGGCAGGGCGGCCGACAGCAGCGTGCCGGGACCACCCGGTCCCCCGTCGCCCGATGGTAGCAGCAGGGGCGATCGGCGGCTCGTATACCCACCGACGACGCTCATGACCCCGCTCGGTGGACCACTGCCGGATCCTTCCGCATTGTCCATGAAGCTGCAAACAGAGTGTGAGTGTGTGAGAGAGAGAGAGAGAAAAAAAAAAGAAAAAAAGAAAGAAATGCTCATTAGGTGTCTGTACAAAAGCGCTGGAATCCATGCGTCACTGCGATCGAAACCATCCGAAACCGAACGATCTTTTTGCAGCGGTTGCACCGGTCCCGGCAGCTGTTTCGCATCGATCAACAGCGCGCTAAAAAAAAACCACCCAAAAACATCTGCGTTTTGTGGGAGATTACAGCGCAACAAATTCCACCGCTCGCTCGCTCGCTAAACTTCTAGCTAGAAGCTAGAATGTGGCAACAGCTCGCTTGGGACGAGCGCCAAACGAAGCGAGCGTCACCGGGGGTGACGTTAGCAGCGCTGTGACTGTGCCAGTGTCCTGGTCCCCGTTTGCCTCCCTCCCAGCTCCTCACCGTGTGAGGGGGTAATCACTGGGGCCACTGCAGCACCACTATCACAGCGTGGAATGACGCGAAACTGTTGCGCGGCGATGACACAACCCCCGGAACAGTGGTTCCCGCCCATTGCTGCGGGCGGACATAATTGCTGATTGAAGTTTTGCGTTCTCGCTTTTCGCGTGTCGTTGCTCTACTATTATCCCTTGAATAGAACATCCAGAGGGCGCCACTGCACATCAAGTAAACGGCTGTATACTTTTGTTCTCTTACAGTACAGTTTTGTCCTGCTGTTAGGATTTTTTTATTTATTTTTTATACTTCACATTGCCATCCCTACCAAGGGAGCAAGCTTCCATTAAATGCTTTCTAATCGCCGGCAAACTGTAGTGCGAAGTAGGAGTGCACTTCGCAGTAATTAAATGCCTTGGATGTATTTTAATGAAAAATTTCATTTTTCACATTTCATTCATTTTCATGAAATTTGAATTTGCAACCGCCAAAAGACAATCTTTACAAGCGTCTTCAACACTGCACTGTTGTTGTGTTTTTCCCAGGGATGTGTGTGTGAGATGCGATTGCACGATCTATGTATTCAGTGCTCCTGATTTAACCTCCGATAATTTTTTGTGAAATTATTATTGTTTTTTTTTCCTTCAACAAATATTCCTTTTTTATTTTGCTTCTTCAATATATTTTATTTATAGTAATTATTGCAAGAAACTATTAATTTGAATATAATCTAATGCAACAGAGAACAGAGAAAACAGTTCGCATACTAAAAGGCAAGATTTGAACTTACGCTTCCATGGTTCGAAACCGAATGCGTTGTCACTGCTCTATTTGGCAGAAACATTCGCAGGGAGGCAAAACCGATATATAAACAAATTAAGATGGCGGTAAGCTTTCTTTTCTCGTTCAATTCAAATCGTGAAACTTTCGATTGAAATCTTTATTCGCCTTCTCAGGCGATTAAGGCCTCGAATGCCTTCTAATCGGCTTCAAAGCCGTTCAAAGATGGAAAGCATCTATTGATAACTGTTTGGAAAGTAATAATTTTGTATGTCTGAAAATGATTGAAAAACCAAACACCACTTTTGACATTTTTGTTGTGTTCATTGAAAAAAAAGGAACTTTAATTGAATTTTAACAAAAACACATAAAAATTGCCAGCGAAGGAGGCAAGCAAAGCAAAATCTGCTCTCAATTAAATGCTTATTGCTCGAAAAGGGACAGCAACCAACTTTGCTTAGATTCAAACGGCAGAAAATTGCGAGGTCTCCAAAAAAAACCATTTGCAAGAAATTGTGTTCGCCATCCGTAAAGGTTTGCTGTATTGACACAATTGCAATTGAAGCAACCACACTTTAAATTATTTTTTATACAAAAAGCGCTAACTAATGCCTGCAGGTTTAGAGCAATTTTGCTTGAACACCAAGTAACTAGCCTACTTTAAGTAAATTTAATTGCAATTGCATTTGATATTTGATTTTGTTTAGATTTTAAAATATCACCCTATAATAATGTTAATGCCCCGATGTCCGCCCGGGGACTACCGTGGCCGTGGTCCCGCGCACTGCCGCGAGAGGAGTTGGGGTTGGCCGAGGAGGAAGGGGGAGCAGAGCGGTACAGAGAGGTGGGCGGAGCAGCTCATTAAAGACCCGCAACGATGGGGCAGATGGGCAGCCGCAACACAATGAAACAATCTCTGGGCCGATTTGCACCCTCCGCCCCCCCCCCCCCCCCCTCTCAAAAGTTCCCATGTTTGCAGTGGGGAAGACGAAGGGTTGCTTCTTGTACGCCTCCCACAGCTTCCCGCGGGTGTGTGTGTGTGCGCGCGCCTAATGAATTGAATCAATTACGCGCGCGTAACGCGTTTTGGAAACGATAGGGCTGCACCTCCTCTCTCCAACCATCCGCCCACCCACAAGGGGGGGGGGGGTTAAAAAATCACATTGTGCGCGAGGCGCACAATCGATACAAAACTTTCATCGAAAAATTGGAACCTAGCACCCCACACCCCTCTCCCACCACTAAACTTCTATTACGCATTCCACACTCTCGCTAGGGCTAGCATTCTCACAGCTTGCAGCGCTGGTAGTTGGCCCCGCCGGCACAGCCGAACAGGGACAGACCCGGGGGCAGCTGGTGGTTCGGGCGGCCCATCGTCAGCATCAGTCGGGACGCGGCCGCACTGCTGCCCAGCGCCGACTCGCCCGCCCGGGTTGATCGGTGAACGGTTGACGAGGAGGAGGCACTGGTGCTGCTGCTGCTGCTGCTGCTGCTGGAGTAGATGACCTGCTGTTGGCAGTTTTGCTGTATCCGCACGGTTCGGTACTCGAACGTGGCCGAATCTTTCGTGCGCTGGCCGTAGCCCACTGCCGTAGCCCGCTGCTGCTGCTGCTGCTCCGGTGCGCTCGGTTCCATTGCCGGTGTGTCCTTCCGGGTGTGCGAGCTCCAAACGAACCACACAGCCACCAGCAGCTGTTTCACAACACACAAACACACACACACACACACACACACACACACACACAGTAAGCGCACTAAGGATTTGTTTTTGCTTCAAGTGGAAGGCACGATTTGCACCACTTCACGCAACGGCCACTGCACGGCTGTTTTGTTGGTCCTGCTGCTGTTTGTTTGTCTCCCTCGAGACACAGCAGACACACACACACACAAAAACACGGCCAGCCGAGGAGCGAGCGAGCAGCAGCAGGGATGATTTTGGCCGTACACAGATACACACACGCGCGCAAAGAGCTCTCTTTCTGGCGCGCGCAACAGGCGCACACACTGCAAGAATGGTTTTGCGATCTAAATCCGAACATGAATGGAGCCGTGTGACGGGATGGATCGGACGATGCTCGTTGGATGCTGTGTGTGTGTGTCTGTTTGTGTTTCTGTGTTTTATTTTGCTCTTGCACCAGGCCGTGCACGATAGTATCAGGGCGGACATTAACGGAGAAAATTGTGTCTCACACCATTTATAAAGGAAGTATCGGCACGGTAGGTAAAAACCAAAATAACCGTCAAAGTTCATCCATTAGTTAGTAGGAGATATGGTGATTGCTAGCAGGATTTCTGTTTGCTTAGGAACTCATCATAGCCAGGGATTACTGATTTTCAATATTAATTTCTTTTCTAATGTATGGCATATTATCAGAAAATATTGCAACGAGATGAAAAATAAATCACAATATGTCAACCCACGTGCAATACAAAACTGTTGTGTTCTCGCAATTTGATTTTCCGTAAAATAACATAATACGAGAAAACAACAAGCGAACAGTCCAAAAAGGCATCAACATTAATAACTTTTCACTTTTTAGTTCGCTTACATTCAATTACACTTCCGCAGGCAATGGCTATCAGAAATGTAAATGAAATTGGCCCGCTTGGCCCCCTCGGAGAAACACGAACTAATTAGCACTGAAAGTGCTAATTGAACATGTTTTGCATCAATTAAAATTGTACCAAACCGGATCGGCAAAATACAGCTACTGAGGAAGTGAATTTTCCCCAACCAAACAAAATGTCCATAGACAAGTCAAACAATTTTAGTGCGTTTGTTTTCCTGCAATATCCTGTCCGTTTGAAACATAGCAAGTTTTTTCGACCCAATATGATGTCAACATTTATCAAAAATTCTGCTGATCCTAGCTGTCACATTAAGCATTTCAATAAGAATCGTTTCTCCACGTTGTTTCTAGCTCTTTTGTTTGATAAATGAGAAATGAGTAATGAAATTGATTCCTACCGAACATCTCATTCCGTACACACTTATTGTACTCATTCATACTGAAATTCTAGAATCACAAATAGCAAATATTTTACTGCACTTTTCGTTTTAAAGTATTGTTACAAGTGCAAGCACATGACGAAGGATCATCATGAAAGAATTAAAAAACAAAAAACAAAACCCTAGCCGTAAATGTCCGCCCATTGCTCTGTTCGGAAACAATTGTGCGGTGTGGTGTGTTCCCCTTTAGAGCGCGCGCATCTAGTCGGCGTGAATAGTAGATGTGCCACCACCATCCCACCACCATCCTGCGACGGTGGCGTCAGTTTTTGTCCATCGATAGTGCGCTTCCCGCTCGCCGTTTGCTGGGCAGCGCTCGATCTCACACCATACACACACACACACACACTCCCTGTAGATGGGTGTGTATGTGTGAAGTCGCTCGGGACGATCGGTGCCGCCAGCATCCGTGGTCAACTATATTTAGAAAAATTCGGCCACCATTCAGCACCAACTGTGCTGTGTGCCCGTGTGCTCTCCCTGTCTTTCCCTTTCGCTCTTGCTCTTTCTCTCTATCTCTCTTGCTCCCTCGTTTGCTCCGCTAAACAAGACATCTTCCCGCGGAAAAAAACCCCAACGGGAGAAAGAAGACGCTTGAGACGTGTGACGGACGGTGTGTATGGCGGCCGTACGCTCTAGCACGCGCCAGTCTTGCTTCAAACACCACTCCAAACCTCCTACTCCTCCCCCCCCCCTCTTCGGGAGCACATTCCAACTAGGGAAGGGGAGGGGGTATTCCATTCGTTTGCGGCCTGCTGTCACAACTCAAAACCCGGCGGCGTCCTATGTAGACCCCGTCCACAGACGCCCCTCTGTCTTTAGCCGCTCTTAGTACAACGACATCGAGCGGCAGGTAGCTGGCGAGCGCCTGTGGAGTCATCGGATATTATTAGGGGAAGGCTGCTCTTGTGGAGCAGCAGTAGCAGCAGCATCAGCAGAGGAGCGACGCAGAGTTTGAGCGGAGATGACGTTGACAGTGCTGGGGCCGAGGTTTGATCATGACGGTGTGATGGGATTTGATTGTCGGATTGTACTGCAACGACTCCGCATTCTTCGGCGCTACTCCAGAGCATGGAAGTGTAGGAACTCGATCACCTCGACAGCGAAGGTACTACCTACCAGTGGGGCAGTGCCGTGGAGCCTCTGCGCTTGTTGCCGCCGCTGCCACTGCCTGTACCGCCGGCTCCACCACCGCTACTACTGAAGAAGTACTTGTTGCGAAACATGATGCGATGACATGTACAGCGCAGCTCCGATGTTCACGCAGTCCTTGGGGTACTGCTCTCAGACTGCAGTCCCGAGACTGGTCCTGTTTTTTTTTTGTTCTGACTAGGCTACTCGATCGCGTTCCAGGATTGCCTAGCAGGATATCACACAGTCACAAACACACATAGACACACTCACAAACACATTGATATGCACTGACACGAGTGCGCTGGTTGTACCGTTCACGGGCCAATTCTCGTGACACTCTGTCACGGGGAGTTGATTTTGGACCGTGGTGTACCCGCACTGTTCCTGAATGGCCGTTTCGGGCCAAACGGGTCTTTGATGGTGTGTGCGGGACAGACTGGGACCGGCTATGGTGTTGGTATGTACCAAACACCTTCCCCAAGGTCTTCCAAGACGCTTCCCTCCCACTCCCACCAGGCCCAAGGTCCGCGGTTTCTCTGGAATTGGTTTGTGTCTATTTTCACCGGCCAACTTGCGCACACAAACACTCACTCGCGCGCCGGGGCAGAGTGTGGCAAAGAGGATGGCAAGGGTATGGCAGGCTTGATCACATGCTGGTCGTCACGGTGACCAACACATCGGCACCCCGCTACGTGTGCTGGTCACCCTTTTCCCGCGCCCGAGGTACACGCTTTGCCGCAGTGCTGTGCTCAGTGTCGCACCTAGGTGGCGCCGCTGTGGCCCCTCCAGCCGGGACGGACGGGTGATTTCACCTCCCAGACATTTCTCTGGCACCTTCACCGACACACACACACATACACGTGTTCACTCTCAGTCTCCAAAAATAGGAAATTCGAAAATTCAGTAAAACGGTTCGGTAATTCGTGGAAAACTGTCACCCGTAACACACACACACACATACGCAAATAAAAAAATAGTCCCTGCCCCTGCCCCTGCCCCTGGGAGTGTGTGGAGCGTGTGTGTTGCTGCTGCTCTCGGGCGAACGACGTCTCGCTGACTACCCAAGGGACGGACCAGTGCATCCCGCGCGAACCGGTGCCACTGGCAGGAACCCGCTTGTTTTGCGCGCTGCCCGACTATCAAAAGCCCGAGCAGAAGGAGGGAGGGGGGCATGAAGGAGGAGCACGGCCGACAGTCCCTAAATCACGTATAGAACAAATACGCAATCATCCGCCGTCCTATGCTGCTCCGCCGCCGTGCTCCAATCACGAATCTCAAGTGTTCAATTGAAAAAAGCGCGCACAAGGGAGAGAGAGAGAGCGAGTAAGAGGGAGAGGGAGCGAGAGCGAGAGGCAGGCAGGAAGACGAAAAAAGTGCATCCAACGCTGCTGTATTCGCGCATCTGCGTCCCTCTACTAGCGCATCTGTGCATGTTGAGAGAGAGAGAGAGCGAGAGAGAGCCCCTCCCTCCCAGCTCAGGAACAAACAAAAGATCGCGAAAACCAATCAATAGTAGACCTCAATACACTCAACACCCCTTCCCCTGCGAGCAGATGGACGGCTTTTCTCCGCTGCGCGTGTCAGTTTCCGTTCCGTTTTCACCCCGTTTCCAACCCCTTACGAAATCAGGCTGAAATCAAGCGCACAAGCGGAGCTGTGCGATTGCCCGTTACAACCCGTTGGATGGGTTCCCGGCCCGGCTAATGATGATCATATAGGCTACGCGCAATGGGGCATTGAAATGCGCAAGCACACCGACACACAAACAGTGCGGCGGGTCGCCGGAACAGTTCCCACGCGACGTCACCAGCGGTGCCGAAACTGGTGCACCCCCGCGTTCGGCAGTCTCCCAGGCCCGCTATTGTTAGGGCGCGAAGTCTCACAGACCACAGTCTGGGGGTGGAACTGGGTGAATTCCAGAGGTTTTTTTTGCTTTCTCCAAGATGTCCAAGATGTTAAATATGTCTTATCTTGAAGGTATTGGAGATGTTGAAGTATTGAGATATTGGAGATATTGAAGAATTTAGATTTTGGAGACATTGGAGATATTGAAGATGTTGAATTTCATTTCAGAGCATCATGTTACCCTACCGATGACGACGACGACCAGCACTTAACTTAAAGCAACACCCAAAACCCCATCCTCCCCTGTTGGCTGTGTTTGTTTACCTTCACATCGCGCGTTACATCGCGAGCGGCGTACACACAAACCCGCCAATTAAATTCCCCGGCGCAAATGAATGCCATTCTATGCTCTCGAACACACACACACACACACACACACACACACACACACACACACACACACACACACACACACACAAGGAGAGAACACAGAGCCGGTAGCGAGTGCGGGGCAACATCATTAACTAGGTCCAGGGCGGAAGATCCACCACCCTTACCGGCCATCCCCGCTCGCCTGCTTGCTTTTTCGAGCGACGGCTCTGCCCTTTTGTCGGCGAATCACGCGAATCCGATTACATGAAGCGCATCAAGTGCGCGCGCTCGCAGGGCACACGCCGCGGATTCGGCATTACCTAAACCATCGGCGGAGGGGCTCTCCCCAGAGCACTTCTTCTCACGCTTCGACAAAACAACAATCCAAACACCAGCAAGATCCGGCCGAACATACACACACACGGCGGTGTGTTGGAGGTGCGCATCACAAAGGCGTCCAAAACAACAGACGGGCGGAGTGGAGGACGGGATAGCGGAAGGGTTTCATCGAATTGTTAGAGCAGGCAAAATTATAGTCGACTAATCAACTTTTACAGGCTAAATACTGGCTTGGGTGATTGGGTGCTTTGGTGAGGTTTCACACTGTTCGGGATGGGAGTTTCACGCTGTGCAAACGAGCTCAACTCCAAAAACGGCGTATTTCCGCCATTGGCATCGTTCTCCGCCAGACTTCAAAGTTTCCTCAATATCTCCTCTTCAAAGTCTTCTCTCCAATATCTGCTGCTCAATGTCTTCTCCTTAGCGAATTTTCCCAATGTATTCTTCTAATTGCTTTCTCTCCAATGTCTTTTCCTCTGCATCTTCTTCCCAATGTATTATACTCAAGGTCCCGAAAGCCTTTACTTCAATGTCCTCTCCTCTGAATCTGCTCCCCAATGTACTCTCCCCAAAATCCTGTCTCCAATGTCTTCTCATCAAGATCTTCTCCTCAAGGTCTTCTACTCAATGACTTCCCTCCAATATCTTCTCCTTTCCATCTTCTCCCCAATGTTTTTTTAACGCAAGGTCTTCTCATCAATGTTTTCCCAGGCCCCCATACCTTCTTCTCAAAGTCTTATCTCCAAAGTCTCCATCCCAATACCTTCTCCCGAAAAGTTTTCTAAACATTCCGTGTAGCATCGACCCCCAGCGCAGGTACTTACCGCACGTTCGCCAGCGTATGGCGCCGGTTCCGATGATATTTGGGATGGGGCGGTGGGAGCTGTTGCTGAGGTTTGCCAGCCTGCTGGTACTTGCCCGCGCCGGCTACCGTCGGTATGAGTGGGACGGCGAGGACCCGCCGCGCCGAATCGTCCTCATCCGCACTGTAGCCGTCGTCGATTTCCTCCTGCTCGTCGTCGTCCCGCTCCTCCTCGTCCGCCGCCTCCTTCCGGCCGACTTCCAAACTCTCCCCCGCCCTTGCCTCTTCCTCTTCTTCGTCCTCCTCCTCCTCCATCATGGAGCCGCTCGTGTCGGCTTCGTCGTCTGCCTCCCGCCGCACGGTCGCATCCGCGCTGCCGTTGCGCTTTCGCTCCTCCCGTATGTGGGGCAGCGACTGCGGATGCTGCTGGGCCGAGGTGCCCCGATGCCGGCCGGCCGGCCGCTGATGGGCCCCGGGGCGGCCCGACCCACCCATCAGCCCGGCCCCGCCCGCAAGCAGCCCGATGGCGTAAGGGTGCTGCGGCTGGACCGTGCCCGGCTCGGGACCGACCGTCTCCTTCGGTGGGACACCAGCGTCACTCTCGTCCTGCTGCCCCTGCATCTCCGTGTCCGTGTCCGCTTCCTCGTCGTCGTCTTCCTCCTGCTTGGCCAGGGAAGCTTGCAGCACGCCCCGTGTGCTGTTCCGCGGCCGCCCATTACCGGTCAGAATGGTGGTGCTGGTGGTGGTGCTGGCGGTGGTCAGGCTACCAGTTGTCTGCTTCCCGTCGCCCGACACAACCGTTGCCATCGCCACCGCGTCACCAGGCGTGTTGGTGCCGCCGCCGCCGCCGCCGCTGTCACCGACACCGGCGGCGCTTGCCGATGTGCCGTCCGCCCTGCCGATACCGCTACCACAACCAATCGACTCCTCAACACTTCCTCCTCCTCCTCCTCCTCTTCGTCCTCTTTCTCCTCGGCCGACGCCGTCGCCCCGGTCTCGGCCCCGGCCGGTACCGCTTCTTACGGCGCCCTGCTCAGTGTCCTTTAGCGTTTCGCCGCTCGCCCCACTGCCACTGCTCCGGGCACTAGCCCCTCGTCCTCCTCCTCCTCCTCCTCCTCCACTTCCACCTCCGCCTCCGTCGCCGCGGCACGGCAAACAGCAGCGGAACAGTCTGGCAGTCGCTTTCCGGCCGGGCCCGTCACGCGTAGCGTTGGACGACGACGACGAGCGGGGGGCGTGCGGGACTGCGGGGTGCGGCGCTAGCGCACTGCCGGCCGCGTGCCGCAGCAGCTGCTTCGACTCGTCCTGCCCGACCTCGTCCCTCACTTCGCCCTCTTCTTCCTCCTCGCCGGGACCGTCGTCACTGTCGCCACCGTCGCCGCCGTCGTCGTCGTCGTCGTCGTCGTCGGCTGGTTTCTTCGCCTTCGCACCGTCCAACGTTTCGTTTCGCTTCGCCCCGAAAATGGTGACCGGCAGTGGGCGCACGGTGGGTGTTTTTTGCTTGTATGGGGTAGGGGAAAGGAGGGGCTGGGAAGAACGGGAGCGAGCGTTTAGTTGCGGGGCGACGCTGTCGTGATCCGCACGGTGGTGGCGCACTGTACCGGGCCGGGTCCGTCTACGTTGCTGCTCGTGCAGCAGGTTCGCACGCTCACTGTACCACACGCGTCCACACCAGAGCGACGGGCCGGTTTACGGTTCTGCTCCATCCAGGAGACAGGTGCCCACTGGTAGCTGGAAGCGATGGCGAGAACTAGCTGGATGAGTGCTGGAATGGGAAGGAAAAACGAAACAATGTCATTAGTGGGAGTTGAATGTCGGGATCTTGCTGCCACAAGGGATAAGCTAGATATCCAATAGTAGAGATTCAGAATAGCTACTAATTGCTATTTGCAGTGAGTGAGGTTCTTTGAAAATAATTGTTGATAGCCAGATTCTGGAAAGAGACGTTGCAAGAGATCTTGACCATGTAATATCTACAATTGGTAAAGACTATGGAGAAAACATTGATGTATTCCAAGAAGAATTATCTATGGAATTAAGATATTCTGGGACATTTAAAATCCGAGAATGCCTGAAAATTAACTCCACGACCTGTTCAACGGTTCAAGGTAGATTTTCAATTGGAATTCTTGAATTGGAGTTAACTGTGTACATTATTATATCGATGGATCGCGTGAAGAGCTCTTCGTGAAACATGCATGATCTAAGAAGTTTAAGATCATAAAAAAAACCATAAAAACCACACCAGGACCTCAAACTTAAACCATTCAAGCGAGATCTTGAACTACCTGAAAGGGGAACTTCTTGAGATTAACAAAATAGGGAACATGTAATATTGAATTGGAGATAACTATCTAAAATGCTGCAGACCATAGAGAACCTTGAAATTAATGCCACGACCTCAAAGATACAACGGTCGAATTGAGAACTTTAATTGAGAGCCTTGAATTGGAGATGACTGTGTTCGTAATGCAGATGAGCTGCTTGGCATTTGCTCGGTGCAAACTATATATCCCACAATGTTGAAGATCCTAGAATTTCAAACTCCACGATATAAAATATCAAACCATTCAAGACAGATTTGCAATGAAAAAAAAAATGGTTTGGGAATGGCTAGACACAAGATTTCACGGACTTCTATGAAGAGTTCTTTGTGGAAATTGAATGATGCGAGAAATGTATGAGCCTTGCAAATCTTTAACGCCCCCAAAGCTCTAACCACCGTTTCGATCTGCTCTGCTATTGGAAATCTTGAATTGGAAATGACTGTGTACACGATATTGATGAATTCCGCGAAGAGTTCACGATGCGAAATAGATTTCTAGCAAAGTGGAGTAGATCCTAGAAAGCCCTGGAATTCACCCTACGGCCACAAAGCTCTATCACCTGTATCAAGAATTCTTAGTGCAAACGCCGATGGTTGGGGGAAATTGAAGATCCTTGAAAACCTTTCAAATGCAGCCCACCCCCTCTCAACGCTCCCAACTACCGTCCCGAGACGACGCCGAAGTAACACCCCGTCGCAGGCAGAAATCGTAATTTCCCACCATCCGCATATGCATAATAGACTTGGCAGCCGCCGAGAAGCTGCCCCCTATCCAGAGCGAGCCACCACCGCAACCGCAAACACAATCATCCAAAGCAACTAATCTATTTGCGGCGCGGGCAAATCGGTGTGCAACAGAGCACACCGCACAGCTTCTTGCAATCACAAAAAAAAAAAAATCCTCAGGACGGAACGCTTCCTCTCCAGCGAGCAGCAGTAGTGCAAGCGAAGTGGTTCGGCTCGCTTACGTAACGCCAATGCCGCGTAGAACCTGTAAGGCCGAGCGCCTTTTTAGTTGAGGCGAAAAGAAAACGTCCACACTGCACGGGCCGTCGCCGCTCACTCTTACTGCTCCATTATCTGATCCGCTTCGAGTGACGCTTTCGTCCTGGTAGGACTCGTTCGCACTTGACATACAGCATGTACAGCAATCTGCATGAAATTGTGTAGCTGTGTGTGTGTGTGCTACCTTGCTTTACACGGGCACAGCACGCTCCAAGCGCAGGGAGGGCATGTATGTGAATACGAAACAACGCCAATCTGTTGCTTTGATTGTAGTTCAGAAGTACACTTTGGCTCGGTCCACTAAAGCTCCCCGCTCCAGTGACGGCACACACACACACCCACACACAACAAGCGCACACAAAACACTACAAACGCGGGATGACACAACACACAAACACACTCACACAGTACAGACGGATTTATAAGTGTGCATCAATTAATGGTTGTCGTTGCTAGCAATCGGTTTTTGCTTTTGCCAGTGAAGCGCTTCGCTAGTTGTACCGGACCTGCTGCTCTCATTCTTTCTCTCTCTCTATCTCTCTCTCTCTCTCGTTTTTCGTGAATGCTCTGAAAAGCGTTGACCGACGCTGTTTACATTCCTTGCACACTGGTACAATGCTTGAGACAGGCCCGCGTGAGTGTCCGTGACGCGCGGATGCTGCTGCTGCTGCTACTGTCAGGGTGGCGGGGCGCATCGTTACGTAACGGGATGAAGAAACACTTCATCATACCACAGCAGCCAGTGGTCGTTAATGCAGCGGCATAACTTGGTAACAAGTACGCTCTCACACTATCCCCGCAACCACCCACACACACACACACACACTCCTGGACGTTTGAACGGCCGCCGTAATGAAGCGTGCGTGGGTGGCGCCCACTCTTAGCGACACTCTTAATCAGCGCCGAAGCATCTTAATGGGGCGACAGCGCAGCAAGCGCGCCACCGCACAAAATCATCCTCACTGGACGAGCTAATGTACGGTCCTTGGTCACGCGGGAGAGTATTCAGGCAATTCATCTACCTGGTGTGTGTGTGTGTGTGTGTGTGTCAGGCTTGTTGTATACCTGCTTCAAAGCAGCTGCTTCAAGGGCATAATGAGTTCAAAAGCACAACGTTCTCGTTTGAACGGCCCAGGGATGGAGCATGCGAGTGAGATGAGGTGACTCGCCCTCGGCCGCTCCCCCACCTTCATCACTTTGATCGAAAAGCTTGTACGAGAGGGCGGAGGGGGGGGGGGATGAGAAAGATTTGATGAAAGGACGTCACTGTTTTCACTCCCGAGCGTGCCGGACGACACACTTTGATGTGTGTCTCCAACACGTGTGTGTGTGTGTGTGTTGGGGGTTTCTTCTGGTCCAAAAAATCCAACATCCACCCTCCCACCCCCCCCCCCTCCTCCCATCCCCTCAAAAACCAAACACACCGATATGCGTTTGCGCGGAACGGCCGCCCTCTGACAGCTGTCACACTGCTGCTGCCCTGCGCGTTTACCACCCCCAGCGGGTGGCAGGAGGGTTGGGGAGGGGGGGGGGAGTTTTGCCCAGGTGCCTAGGTGCACAAACAACACACACACACACACACACACACACACACACACCACACACACACACACACACACACACACACACACACACACAGGGGCGCAAGCGAGTGTTATCCTTTCTTTTGTATCTAACCCTGAATAAAGGGGCAGAAGGGGGGGGGGGGAGGGCGGGTCTAGGACAGTGGAAGGCAAGGGGATCTCAATTTTCCACCGTTTTCTGTCACGTTATGGTGGATGCAAAAAGCGCACTTTTTCCTCTCTCTCTCTCTCTCTCTCTCTCTCTCTCTCTCTCTCTCTCGAGTGCCTTTATCGTTCGCTGTTTTGGAAAATTTTCCCACTTTTCCGTGTACTGGAGTGTGGCTCAATTTCCCTTTTCAAACATCTTCAGCTCTCTCTCTCTCTCTCTCTCTCTCTCTCTCTCTCTCTCTCTCTCTCTCTCTCTCTCTCTCTCTTCAATCTCCTCTTTGTAATGGCTTCAATGTCACTCTCCTAATGTTGTTAGTTGGGCTGTTCTTAATCGTTGATTATTTCCTTCCCCAAACCCCCGCTCCACCACCACCACCCGCTCCTTCCACAAAGCAGCAGTGTGACGGAGCGGCAGCAGCAGCAAATCGGTTTACCGGACACGACGACGCGTTTGCTGTGTGATGAAGGTAGCAAGATTAGAATTAATTAAAACGAAACGGCCGAGCGGTTTGGGGGAGGATGGAGCAAGCAAACAAAAAAAAAAAAGAAATGCTCCCCAAAGAGAGTTCGTCGTCTAATGTCGAGTGTCGAAACACACGCACCCAAAAAAAAATTAAAAAACAAAAAAAATAACAAAACCCAGCCAGAGCGCCATTAACCTTCGGCCGCTGTTTTAGGTCAAATGGGAGGGCACTGGGTGGGCTCGAAACCCAGGCCTTCCAACCTCACCCCGCCCTTCATCTACAACCCAATTTGGGTCCGATTATGGTCCGAGCTCGGTTTACGCTTCGCCCTTCGTTACTGGGTTAAAGGTTGTCCCCTTTGCCCTCACCCCCCCCCACCCCCCCAAAAAAAAGGAAGGAAAGAAGGGGAGGAAGGGGACGAAGGTTTTCCACCTTCAGAACCTTCAGTCAGCACACACACCGAAGGCCAGGCGCCTCCATTGCCCAACGACCTCTGTGCGCGGTGGTTTCTGGTCCTTCGGCCGCGATGTGCAAGGGGTGCGTGCGTAATCGGACACACTAGACCTCGCGAGTCTGTGAGCTGGGAGGGTGGGGGATTGATTATGACGGCCGCGAGACATCTGGGGACATCGGTAGGCGTTTGCGGGAATTTACAGCTTCTGGAAAGCGCGCTTTGGATGCTTCTCGATAGCACGACCGTCGATTAAACGGATTTTTCCTGATATAACACACACACACAGGGGCTCGCTGCACAGGTGGGTATAGCGAGAGAGAGAGAGAGAGAAAGGCACCTGGTTTACTTTGATTTGTGTATCGTTTCTGGTTTGATTGCGTTTGAGTATGCAATGGTGTCCCTGTGTCGGTACCTGCTTGCCTTCTGTTCTTGCTTCACACACACACACACACACACATTGTCACTCCCTTGGTTGGCTGTAAGAAGAGCCCCCCCCCCCACCAATGGGTCCCAGTCTCGTCCCTTTTGGTTCTTCGTTCGGAGGTTTTTCGTTGTGTCGTTCTGCCGGAACCGGTTGAATGATGAAGTATCTCGGTGTGGTCTCGATCTGGCGCTTTTTGGTGTCAATTCTCACTCCCCCCAGGCCACCCCTCCACTCCCTCCCTCCTACGGGAGTATTTCTCCATTATGACATCTTAAGGCGTTCCCCCCCCCCCATTTTGGGTTAACCAGAGGAACCCCCACGACCACGACGGTACGGACGGAGGAGGTCCTTGCTCAAGGTACATCGGTAATGCTAACCAACACTGTGGCACACACACACACACGTAGAGTCGCTGTATAACTTCGCAAGACGGCCTCTTCTACCAGCTCGAGAGGTGCGAGAGGGTTTCCAACGAATTTGAAGGGGCATCCGTGTTTTTGGGCGACACTGTCGACCATCCCACCGCTTTTTTTACAATATTCTAACCTCACACACACACACACGCACACATACAGACGCTCGAACTCCCTGCTTTCCTTTAGCTGACGGGAAGACCTGCCACAAGACCCAACAGGGCACAGGTTTTGGGGGGGTGGGGGCGGCCGCCGAGCCCCCAGCTCGTCGCTCCCGGACGCGCTCGCGCCCGATCTGATTGATTGCAAATTGAAATTCGATTCCATTACCGCTCCCTGGTGTCGTTTTTTGGTTGGTGGTGATGATGGTGCCACTGCTGCTGCTGCGATGACTGCTAATGCTGCTGGATTGTGTAGATGCTGCTGACGCTCGCGTTCGTGCGTGCCCCGTGTGTCCGCGCGCGTGTGTTTGAAAAAACGAATATGCACACACAGACACACACACCCACAACCACACACCCGTCGTGACACTGCTCTGGAGCTGCACGGCGCTACCTTGGGGTGCTCGATTCGATTTGCCCGATTTTCCCGGCCGCCAACGCGATCTCCCCCGATTCGGACTGTCTTTCCTGCCTTTACGGACAGGGGCGGGAGGGAGGGAGGGACCCGCACCAACAGAAATTTGTTCCGCCGTGCGTTGTCACTTGTCACACGGCACACACGCACGCACACGCACACACGGCAACCACAAGTCAAGCACAGTCACGTCGACGAGCTCGAATGGAACGGATGGAAAATTTGTTGCTTCTTCGGCCGCCACCGTGTGCACCGAAACCGAAACCCACCCGCCTCCCGTTTCCCTCCCACGCTTCCCCCCCCCCCTCCCTTCCCCACCCCATCCGGAGCGGACCGAAACGCGGCGTCTGCGCAGACCGCGGCCACAAACCTTCCAAACATAACGCAAAAGGGTGATGGGAGGGGGGGGGGGTGAGGGAGGAAGGGAGAGGGGGGGGGGGTTGGGAGAGAAGGGAGCAATAAAAAAACCTCTCTTTCTCTCTCTCACACACACAAACACACAGGTCCGCGTTTTGTTGGAGAGCTGGTTGCTTTGTGTGTGTGTGTGTGTTTTTTTTTTTTTCTTCTTCTTCTTCTTCTTCTTCTTCATCGCTTTTCCGTTGCTATTGTGGAGCTTCCCCTGCTCTAGCCGATAAAAAGAATTAAACAAAAAAAAACCACATGCTCCCAAACCCCTCCCCCCGTCACCCCCCCCCCCCCCACTCACTTTGAATGGGGGAGGTTTGCAGGGTGGCACGGCACTGGAAAATAGAACCCACGGCAAACACACGGGAAAACATAAACACACACACAAACCGACGAAGACACGGTGTGGGGTGGCTGTGGGAGGTTCGGGGTGGGGGTGGGATGGTTTTTGGTCGGACAGGGGTATCCCCGTTAACAAGGCCGTTTGTAGCGGTCGGTATGCGTTTGACGGATTGTGGACCTCGACCATGTCTAGCTCACGAGTGTGTGTGTGTGTGTGTGTGTGTGTGTCGGTGATGTGAGATTCGGTTTGCTATTCTTATTATCTCTCTCTCTCTCTCTCTCTCTCTCTCTCTCTCTCTCTCTCTCTCTCTCTGTCTCTCTATCTCTCTCTCTCCCGCCAACTTTCGTACATTGAGGTCCTCGGAGGCTCCTCGGAGAAGCGCGGATGACCCCCTAGACACGGGCGGCGACGACTGTCCCAGCTTATAATTGATTGTACCCCGTCCTCTGCCCCCCTAGCGATACACGCACCTGGAGCTCTTGTTGCGGGAGTTGGAGGAGGAGTGTGCAATCTCATCAAAACCCAATCCCAGCTCCAAAACGCGCGCGCCCCCAAAACAGCTCCAATCTCCAACACCCGAGAACAGGTGCGGGTCGGCTCCAGCTTCCAAGGTAAGCTGCTTGCTTGACGCTGCCTACACCGCGCCACAGCAGCAAGCCGTTTCTGATTGCTTCCAGGAAGCGGCAACGCTTTTACCATCCTCGCGCGCGCCCGGACGTTGTGCAACAGTCGATTACTTTCACTAGCCCAGCGATGTCAAACGCATTGCCTGCGAGCTAATTGTTTAAATGATTTTTTATGATGCAAAAGCCGTTTTTTTCAGTTCCAGCTACGTTACGACAACAAACAACTGTAATGTTAAATATAGTTTATTTCATCTAAGCAACACATTACTGAAGGACGTTTGGAGCAAATTATGTTCAATGTGCCATAGGCTTCTGATATTTTTAAATTATTCGATTATTGTTTGTCATTTTGATTATCAATATTTTTAAGCCTGGTATTATTATTGATGCTGTACATGCTGGAAACGATTGGACTCATCCAGAGTCGTCTGGAGTTGTTCGGAGTCGCTCGGAGCAGTTTGAAATCGAAGTCATCCGAAGTCATTGGCAGTCAAGTTGGAGTCAAGTCGGAGTCATACTGAGTCGTTCGGAGTCATACTGAAGACGGAGTCATCCGGAGTCATTGGGAGTCATGACAAGTCGGAGTCACGTCGGAGTCATACAGAGTCGTCCGGAGTGGTTCGGAGTCGAGTGGAATCGATCGGAGTCCTCAAAAGTCGTCCGGAGTCGTCTGGAAACGATTGGACTCATCCAGAGTCGTCTGGAGTTGTCCGGAGTCGTTTGGAGCAGTTTGAAATCGAAGTCATCCGGAGTCATTGGGAGTCAAGTTGGAGTCAAGTCGGAGTCATACTGAGTCGTTCGGAGTCATATTGAAGTCGGAGTCATCTGGAGTCATTGGGAGTCATGACAAGTCGGAGTCACGTCGGAGTCATACTGAGTCGTCCAGGGTCGTTCGGAGTCGACTGGAATCGATCGGAGTGCTCCAAAGTCGTCCGGAGTCGTCTGAAAACGATCGGACTCATCCAGAGTCGCCCGGAGTTGTCCAGAGTCGCTCGGAGCAGTTTGAAATCGAAGTCATCCGGAGTCATTGGCAGTCAAGTTGGAGTCAAGTCGGAGTCATACTGAGTCGTTCGGAGTCATACTGAAGTCGGAGTCATCCGGAGTCATTGGGAGTCAAGTCAAGTCGGAGTCACGTCGGAGTCACACTGAGTCGTCCGGAGTCGTTCGGAGTCGACTGGAATCGATGGAGTCCTCCAAAGTCGTCCGGGGTCGTCTGAAAACGATCGGACTCATCCAGAGTCGTCCGGAGTTGTCCGGAGTCGCTCGGAGCAGTTTGAAATCGAAGTCATCCGAAGTCATTGGGAGTCAAGTTGGAGTCAAGTCGGAGTCATACTGAGTCGTTCGGAGTCATACTGAAGTCGGAGTCTTCCGGAGTCATTGGGAGTCATGACAAGTCGGAGTCACGTCGGAGTCATACTGAGTCGTCCAGAGTCGTTCGGAAACCGTGCAGAGTCGTCGGTGTAGTCTAAGCTCGACCTTCAAAACAAAGGCCTGTATACAAAGTGCACGCGCAAAGTGAGAGAGAAACAAAAAACTCAACGAAATGTCTGATCACAAGTACATTGCACTGGATGGCTCCTGTTGACTCCGATCAACTCTGATGGACTCCGGATAACTCCGGACGACTCTGATTTCGTCCGATTGACTCCGGACAACTCCGGACGACTCCGGGTGACTTTGGACGGAGACCTAAAGCTTCATTTAATGATGTTATAGAAGTCTCTAGTAGCCGTTACTTCTACCAATCTCCAAAGAAATTCCCATTCATTATGGAGTCCAAAATCAGAGCCCTAAGCTCACCTGTATTCTATTTAGTTGCCTTTGTGCTGCCTATGTTCAACCAAGCCTAAAGATTCGACCAGAAGAAGCGGCACCTAGTTGTCAATCTAGTATAGCAATGAAATGTCATTCAATGAAACGCAGAAATGCTTGTGGTTCTGCGGAATTGCGAAAGAGATTGCAGGCGTCACAGATATGACAGCTGAACTGTTATACTATTTTAGGAGGTTGACGTGGCCGAGGAAACCTCGCGTCGTGTAGTTGCGGCCAAATACGTTCCCAAAACCTTATTCTAAAAAAGTGTCAATTTTGTTTATTCTTGGATCACTCTTTCTTAAAAAATTGATATTTTGGTCACCCAAGTATTCTGGTTGATTGCTTTAGGACGATGGATGATCTGACAATTAGTGGAGAAATCTGCGAAGTTGAAGTTCGCTTCCTATTTCAGGTGTCCGAAATGCACTGACATGTACTGGGGGAGAAGCAAAAATGCAAAATAAATTATGCAAAAATGCAAAAATGGCCCAAGCGGTCGAGGACCACCAGAGTTTGACATCTCTGCACTAGACCTCTGCTCGCCGGAGAGAAAGAGCGGGACTCCAGAGGCTGGTTAAGGGTAAGTGGTTTCAATCTAGCTGGATTACATGGTCAAACAACACTGTTTTCGGACCACCGTAGGGGCTGCGCTCTAACCATGAAAACTCAATTGGCTGAAGCCGACCACTCCCCCGGGGGCGGCATGAAATTGGTCTAAAGGGGAATGTTGGGGAGGAGGGGGCGGGTGGGGGGGTGGGGATTCAAAGGAGACTTTTTAATTATGTGCCCGGAGCGTGTATATATATAAGTCTATGTGTCGCTCCATATCTGTACCGTGACCCGATGCCACACATCGTGCTTGTGGTGTTGGAAGCGAAACGCAAGGATGTGTATCATCATACAGGCACAGTTGGGACACCGTTTTGTGCCCTGTTGCGCGTCCTCGCCCACTCTACCACCCCCGGTTTTGTCTCGCTCGATCTATTAATATCAATCGTTAATAATAAACGGGGCGTTGGAAAAGGGGTAGCTAATGTGAGAGCACACCATGTAAAGAAAGGTGAGCAGCGAACGGTGAAGCCATGTATAATCCGAACTGTCCGTAGCCAAATGCCACACACACACACACAGTGGCGGGATAAAAATAGGGAGTCGATCTTTTTTGTTTTGCTCGAAACATTAACTAAATCATTTAATCTTGGGCGTAACGATGTTTTGAATATGGGAATTTGATTAATAAGGTGCGGCGAGAAGCAAGACCGTTAGATGCGTGAATTTGGGGAAAATTTATGTCAGTAAGAGGAAGAAAGAGAAGAGGTGAGATGGAGGCTTGTGTGTGTGTGGGGATGAGCTGGACATGGATGGGAGATGATATTTTGCTCATGATTATCCCTTTCCCTGTCGACAAATCCGGAATCGATACTGAATTACATGCATCGGTGACCGATCGTGTGACCCCCTTGTGCGAAAAACTGGACACCACACACACGCACACACTCACGGAAGAAATTTACACAACTTCGTTCTTGTGTTGAGAGCATTCCAGGATTCTAACACGCATCCGAGAGCATCAATAATCCGAACTAAAATTTCACTTGGAAGTAGCATGAAAAGCAAGGATTCGATATCGGGCCCGTTCCATCCTTGCTGGAAACGGTGACTTCGCTCTACCCACTGAACCACCGTCTCACCCGCATCCACAGTGCACAAACTGGCAATTAAAATGATAAACCAATTTCCTTCAATAGGCGTTGCTGCAACAGAAACAAAAAAAAAAGACGACACTGTGCGCTCGTTTTCGTTGTGTTTTGCTTGTGGTTGTGTTTGCTCACGTTTTGTATATTTTATAGAATATTTATTTCTTCATAGTAGATGTAGTAGTTGATAGTTGCGTTAGCGGTAGCGGTAAAAATTCATACACACCCCCTCCTCCTTCTTCGCAATAGGATTGATTTTCTCGTCTCATCATCTCATTATTACTCTTTCTCGTTCTCATTTTGTCGTGTTTTTTTTCTCTTGTTCTTCAATCTCAGCGTTTAAAAAACAGATACACTTCGTTTCAAGGGCCAGAGCTTTTGCGTGTACTTTTCGCTTTCTTTTTCCGCCGAAAATGGGAACCGTTTTCCCTCGCGCGGGGGTTGCGTTGCAGCCTACTCCTTTGCTATTGCCTAAACATTAAGGCGCCCTTCTTCTTTTCGCAGTACTTGATTTCGCACAATGGGGAAGACACAAAAAAAAATACAAGTCAAACATGAACAGATCCTCGGGTACGTTGGGGGTGTGCTGTTGGTTGGAGTTTTACTGGGGACCGAAATATAAACGCATTTACAATAAAGAAACATTCCATCGCGGTGTGCGTGTGTGTCTTGCACGCTCCTTCCGCTTTCAAACAGGAGTTGTTTATTTGAGGGGAAATCATAGGCGTAACTGTTTGGAAGATTTTAAAAATAAAAGACAAACTGATGGTAAATTCAATGCCTGGTGGAGAAATTGACCTGCCGAAATTCTTCTGCGCGCGTGTTTCTTCATTCTCTGCTGTTTTATAGCACGCTCTGTATGTTTACGGCTTTTTCCTTCCCGCTCTGGTTCACATGTGTAGATCACATACACTGATACACAAACAAAATAAACCAAATTGTTACCGAAAAATCTCATATACTGAAAAACAAAATACTGCATATCGTTCACAATACACACAAAAGTGTGTGATAGAGAGAGAGAAAGAGAGCGAGAGCGGGAGCGTTTGATCTAAAGTCCTGTCCTGATTTACAACAACTAGAACCAGCCGCAAAGCCCAAAAACCAAAATTAAACCAGAAATAGTAAATGCAACTCAATAAACTAAAAAATACTGCAAAAATGAGATTTGGTGTGAAGCACAAAAGCACCTCCACGAGTTACGAAACAGTCAAAGAAAAAATGTCTTAACATAAAATATTAAAAAAAAAAACAAAAATCGACAATAAACTAAACAAAAATACATTGCATCTTCGGTCACAGTTCACACGCGTTCCCTCTCTCTCTCCCAACTGTTTGGGTAGAATGGGCAAAAAACAAAAAATTGGACCGGATATATAGTGATGTGGAAAATGGTTTCAAAAATACTTTCTCCTTACTCGCCCGTCCTCTCCGCCCACCCTCCCATAGTTCCATCACGCAGGCATTTTTAGCCATTATCACTTTAAAGGAGGATCCTCTCCCGACGCGTTGTATGCGATTTTTTCTTCCGTTTCGTGTTTAATAATAAAAAAAAAGAACTGGTAACATACAGAGCCGCTGTCTCCACGCTCGATGCAGAAAACAGAGACAGAGAGCATGTGAAATAAATGCAAAACCCCTTTGACACATAGGTATATCCGTCGTAATGGAAGATGCGAGCGGAAGAGAGAGCTTCACTCCCGATGGAGCTTTTGATTGTGGTTTGACGAACCGATCGCTGTGGTGTGCTCTTCGCTATACTGTTTCCCTCTATGTTTTATCTCTCTTACACACTTATGTAGATTACATTTTTTCAAAATGTGTAGAACAAAAATGGTAGAAAATAGTTACCTTTTACCACGTTACACAGCTCGCTAATACGATTTTTTTAACCACTTGCCACGCACGTCAATTGGCCTTACAAACAGCGGGATTAGTAATAAATGAAGAAAACAAAAACACAAAATCCGCCATCACCCGCGCGGGCGATTTTATAACAGGTGTGGAGGAGAGCGGCGGCGACAGCCTATTTCGCTACCGTGTTGTGAATTGTTTCCTGTAAAATTCCTTTCCACCCTTTTTTTTTTCGCTATGTAGTTTTTTTTTCGTATTAGATTTCGATTTTCGAGAACGAGAGAGCGCTAATGCAATTAGAATCTTCTTGCTTGGTGTGAGTTGTTTTTTTTCCTTTGTGTTTTAAAAATCCGTCTTTTGTTTCGTTTTGGTTTCCTAAACACATTTACGATAAGGTATGTTCCCTCCTTCTTTTTGCGTGCTAGCCACGAATCGAAATGTAAGTAAAAAACAAAAACAGGTGGTTAGAATATTCCCGTCCCACATTCATCACACTTTTCTTTTCTTTTTTTGCTTTGCTTTTTTAACCGGAAGCTGAAAGCTCTCTATTGGTAGGCAGTATCGTTTGATCGGTAATTGGAAAACGCTCTGTGAGCCGGTGGCGCGCGCAGCCACTACTTGGTCGAAGCGTGCAAGCAGCAATTTACACTTGCACAGCACGCGCGCCCACACTAACGCTATTTTGGTTTCACCATACGCATTTTGTGTGTATTACTATGTCACCGCCTGTGTCACACACAGGGGGGGAAGAGAGAACTACTACACGATCGCGAGTAGTGGGTTAGAGAGGTTTGTCAAAATTCAAAACCAAAAACACAAAACCAAAACAAACAACTCGAAAATTTTCAACACACGCACGGACACAGACAAAAAACTTCCCTTCTTCCTCCGCGAGCTGCAAAACGCTAGCTCTCTCTCTCTCTCTCTCTCTTTCGGACCGCAAAAGGACGCAAAATTTTAGTAGTGGGGTTTGCTTCTACACCGCCCACCTCCTTCTCCCGACCGGTCCCACATTCCTATATGTATCTTCCGTTTTTGACAGCGCGTAGCAAACACAGTCTTGTTTCCGTTTTTTTTTGTTTTGTTTTGTTCAATGTATATAAAAAATGCGTTTGAGGATTTTTTGCTTCGTCTGTTGAAACGTCGTGTAATATATATTTAGCTCTCATTTCATATTCCTTTCCTGTCCCCTAGGGGAGGGGGAGGGGGGCGCTGCCGGCTTTTGCTTTTGCATCGGCGCTTCTCGCATCTTCATGATACCCCTCTTTTCTTCCTCCTTTCCTGCTCTCTGTTATAATAGTAATTATTAAATCTAAAAAAAATATATATATAGTGGTCGTGCTCACAACATCCTCGTCCGACAATCGTAAACTTGGGTAATGGAAAATTAATCGATGGAAGAAATGTGTTTTGGGTGATAAAAAAAGAAAATCATTCCTACACTCCTACTGGCGGGCGGCCGCTGCCCCTATTACATTCGCTATTGTTTTATAACACGCCTTTTTTTTTTGTTTACTTTTGCAGCACTTCTAATCTGCATTCGCCTTATTTGGTGTTTGCATAACGTGTTGGTTCGTTTTCCGTTTCAGTATAAATGCTTTTTTGCCATCGATAATAATTAATGTATAAATGCTAGGAGGAGACACACAACGCGACTTCATCTTTTCCCCGCACTTTGCAAAAAGGTGTTGGGTTCGCGCTAAAGGATCTATAGAATTCGCTCGTGTGGGTGTATGTGTGTGTTGGTTTCTTTTCTTTTTAAACCACCACACCGCTCCTGTAGTTTCTATCCAATATAAAAAAACCCCTGCCCCGCCGGGGTAGAAGTTCGTGAGGTAATCGCGTTCGCAGCGAATAGAGCTGTAGAGAGCCGCGGGGTGCGGGGTGTGGTATCGCATCATTTCTGCGTCGATCATCATCTTTTCAAGGAACGTTTTTTTTTTTGCCGATTGTTTGTAGCTCTAAGCTCTAGGATGTCGTGTCTTGGACCGTTTGCACAACCGTGTTCGTGGCGTCGCGGGTTGAGAGAGCAGCTCTCGCCGACGCCCGTCACGTGTTGAGGAAGCGCGCGCTCGCGCAATCCGAATACTGATGTCCTCCGTGCGTTGTTAGGTCTGGTAGATGATGGTCGTCGCGCGGCCGTCCCCTCGCGCCGGATGTGGTAGTGTAGTAGGAATGGATGAAGAAATCATGAGCGACGGACAGGGAGATACTGGGCGGCAAGACAACAGAGCACAGCGACCGGGATGAGACCTGGTGTCGGGGGGAAGCAGGAGAACTCGCGCCACACATCGCTATCGCGAAAAATGCACAGGAGGCGCGCTGCACGAGATCGATGTAACACAAATGCCTTTGGTGTTGTAGTACGATGAGCGGGTACGATGTGGCACAGCGTTTGTGAGTGTGTGTTGTCATGGTATTTTTTTCTCTCCTCTGGTTCTGACGCACATATCCTTTTGCGCATAGCCGCATTGCGCGCCTCCTGTCTGGCAGACGAGTGTCGGTCTTGTTTTTCTCGTTGCAGTGCTCCACACAACCTCCTTTTTTTAGTCTCATCTTGTCATGCAACTGTGCCCACCTGCCTGTATACACCCCCTGAGCCCATCAGCACCACCGTTGTGTGTGTGTGTTTGAACGGTTGCAGAGCACACACACAAACACGGGCCTGGACGCTGCGAGCACGACACACTATATACATATACGCGAGTGGTGGCTTAGGCGCGCTTCTCCGCCTCGATGGTTTCGGCCGTCGGCAGCAGATTCTTCTCGACCGTGTCAGCGTGCTTCAGGCTCTTGGTATCGAACGACTCGATGCCAGCAATGAACTGCTGCACGCCCTTCTCGGCCTGGATGGCTGCAAATAAGAGGAAAAAAAGGCAAACAATTAACTGCAGCACGAGAGGAAGGCGATTATATCATAATAAGAGGTTTTTTAAGTATAATTTTCTAAAAAAAGCGTTAAAAAACACAAAAAACATCCTTCGCTTTTTGTATGACTGGCAAGCCTCCTGGCTATTCATATTCAAAATAATCTGATCTACAAATTAAAAAAAAACACCTTTTCCCATTGTCTCGTGTCACACCAAGCAACATTCGATTAAAATCAATCAAATTAATCAATTGCAACCAAAATCAAGATAGTGGTCACCCCCTCATAAACCCTGAGGTATGCGATTTATTAACATTAAACTCAACATTAGTGATGGGAAGAATGAAGATTTAGTCGAAATCGATTCCGGCCAGCTCCGAAGTTGTCTGGAGTCGATTTCGGATAGTAGGTCCGGAATCAGTTTCCGGGATTGGCTTCGAAATTGGTTCCAGAATCAGCTCCGGAATCAGTTCGGGAATCAGCTCCGGAATTGGTTCCGGAATCGGCTCCGGAATCGGTTGCGGAATTGGTTGCGGAATCGGCTCCAGAATTGACTCCGAAATTGGTTCTGCAGTCGCCTCCGGAATCGGTTCCAGAATCGGCTCCGGAATCGGTTCCAGAATCGGTTCCGGCCAGCCCCAAAGTTGTCTGGAATCGATTTCGGAATCGGCTCCGGAATTGGTTCCAGAATCGGCTCCGAAATCGGTTCCAGAATCGGCTTCGGAATCGAAATCGGCTCCGGCCAGCTCCGAAGTTGTCTGGAATCGATTTCGGAATCGGCTCCGGAATTGGGCCCAGAATCGGTTCCAGAATCGGCTTAGGAATCGGAATCGGCTCCGGCCAGCTCCGAAGTTGTATGGAATCGATTTCGTAATAGACTCCGGAATTGGTTCGGAAATCGACTCCGGAATTGGTTTCGGAATCGGCTCCGGTATTGGTACCAGAATTGGCTCCAAAATCAAAATTGCCTTCGAAACGGAGTCGGTTTCGGCATGTCCATAGGAATAGGCGTTTGGGTCAAATGATGCCAAGTATTGATCGCCGCAAAACAACCAAAATTTACTTGTAAACTATCTATTCTTATGGATATTGTCGGACTGATTTCGGTTCTGCAACTTCTTATTTCAATTCAAGAACTGGGTTTCCTTCCGGAGCCAATTCCAACTCTGGAGTCAATGCTAATTCCATTACCGGGGCAAATTGGGATTCCCCGGTCGATTCCGATTCCGGAGCCGATTCTGAAACCGGGGTAGATTCTGATTCCAGAACCGATTCTGATTCCAGAGTCGATTCTGATTCCGGAATCGATGCCAGATTTGGAATCAACTCCGAAATCCGCTCCGAAATTGGCTCCGGAATCGAAATCGAGCTCCCACCACTGCTCAACATTGAGCTCAACAACTGCAAATTGCCGACAAGCGCCACAAAGAGGAACTTCCCGTAGGAGCACACTTTTTAGCAAAATAAACAATGCATCAAAGCAACGGTTGCACCAGAGCAAAACAAACACAAACGGCAACGATGTGCGCCAATCGAGATGTGCAAAATGTACATACAAATCGATGCACCCAGGCAGCGTGTATAAAGAACATTCCTCCTCCTTCGCTCCTAAGCAAACGATAAATCCTAGGCGCGCGTGAGGTATGCGGAAAATCGAATCATGCTCGATTGCCATGCGTGCCCGCCACGCGGAGCGGAAGGCAACGCATAGAAACGGAGGAAAAAAAACAGTGCTTGCCGCTCCGCTTCTTTATTCCCGTTTCCAGTCAAGCGTCTCTGTGCCGGGGTCGTGTTGAGCATTGTGTTGTGAGGGCAAGCGAAACCATTTAGCGGGAGACGACAGGCAACGGCGATATGCATATCTTTGTGTCGTGGCTCGCGCTTGATTGATTCACCAACGACCACGACAGCACATGGCGGCGGCGGCGGCCTCGGTCTGTGGGCGACGAACGTGTCTCTCCGCTGCGACGTGTTGGTGTGTTTGCACCAGTGCAGTTTTTTAATTGCGTCGCAGCAAAAGCACACCACAAAAAAAAAACGAAGCAAAACACTCTGGCGGCGCACAGTGGATGATAAAGGTGACAAGCATTTTAAGGATGCGCGTGGTGTGTGGACGACTGGAAAGGCTCTCTAGGGGCGCTTAAAGGGGCTCAAACGGGCTTTAAACACCTACCCTCCACGTCCGGCAGTGGGTTCTTCTCCTTCGTCTCGGCGTGCTTCAGACGGGACGCATCGAAGCCCTCAATGCCCTCGATCACGCTGCGCTGGGCCTTCTCGCTCTGGACGTCGGCGGCGGTCGGCAGACAGTTCTTCTCCTGCGTGTCCGCCTTGGCGAGCGTCTCCGTGCGGAACGACTCGAGCTCCGACTTGAAGTCGGGCTTGACGCGCGGGTACGAAGCGGGGGTGCTTTCCTGGCCGGCGGCTTCCATTGTTGCTTTTAGTGTGAGTGTGTTGGTGGGTTTTAACAAACGTTTACGTTAGCGGGCTAGATTGTTGAAAAGATCAAAAGAAGAAAATAAAAAGCAAATTAGTATTTGTTTGGTCTTTTACATAAAAAAAAAAAATACAATTGTTGCTGCCTCCTAAATTGTAATGACATTTTTACCCAAAACAGTGGACAAGAGTGACTCGGACAAAAGCGACAAACCCTAAATTCGGCTGTCAAGATGGCTCGGACGTTCAAAATCTCAACCGTCCGAAGTAGACGACGAACCCTGAGAAGATAAATTATGATTTTGAACGGTCCCGGCATAATAATAAATTCCGAACTGTGTCCCTCATTACCTACAAAACAGTTTCAGAACCACCACCAGCCAGCCGACTCCTCTCTCGTTGCTCGAATTGTTCGAATGGATCATCAACTGGTGGTCAGTGGTTGTGCTCGGGGAGTATGTTGGTCAAGGTCTAAAATACACCTCCTCTTCTCATCGTCCGGTGGCCCCTCGCGAGCAGGCCCTATAGCAGCGAGGGCACCCCACAGACAGACCCTTCATAAAACCATCCCCCCCCCCCCCCCCCCCCCCGTCTGCCTCGCCGCAAAGTGCCGCGAGAGATCGATAAAAGGCAAACACACACACACCCGTCTCTTGGGAACACGCGCGCGTAGCAACGACGCGACGACCCCAAAGCAAACCAACCTGAACCTGATGCGCACAAATATGGCAATGGGGTGACGACGACGATGTGGCCACGATTGCTGTACATATTACATACAGATTGTGCATTCGTACCCGCCGCCGCCGCCGCCACCACCATCCACCATCCACCAGCAAAGCCAAGCCTTGCTTGCCTTCCTGCCCAAATGTGGTAAATCTCGGCCAACGGTCGACAAAAAAGGATCGGATCGAAAGCGGGCGGCGAGAGGGAGAGAGAGAGAGAGAGAGAGAGAGAGAGAGAGAGAGAGAGAGAGAGAGAGAGAGAGAGAGAGAGCGAGAAGGCAGTGGACGACACCGTTTCCTTTTGATTTATGCCTTATATGGCCATCTGCCGACCCGGGTGGTGGTGTCCACACGGAGCGCCATGTTTCCTTGGCCTCCTCTCTTTCTTCCTTTTGCTTTTTTTTCTCTCCTTCTTCGACGCCATTCTTTCTCTTCGCATTTTCGCGTCAATTTGGGCGACTGTATGGGGGCGCAACATTAACGGATCCGGCGCGCGCGTTTTGCGATACATTAAAGTACAGTTGGTAGTCCTCCTCTCCCTCGTCCCCCCGCCCCCAACCATTCCTTTGAGCGGGTGGGGAAAAGGTGTCTTTCCTCTGGTTGGACACACACACACACAAACACACAGCGCTTTCGTTTTGCCGAGGTTAACACACATTTCGAGCGCTGTGTTGACCATATCGGGACGAACTGGCACACGCAGGCGACGAACCCGCGGCAGCACTCGAGACTCGCTACAAAACATGTGCCGAGATTTTGCAGTCTTTAAGACCAGGCGGCGAGAAAAATTCGAATCCAAAGCAACACAACCATACGCTGATGTGCTACCATCGAATGTGCGCTATCGAAATGCTGCAATCTTTCCTCGCTGAGTGTATGCAAACAGAAAAAAAGAAGCAAAAAGAACGCCCGGAAAAGCAAAGCACATCGGGCGCAATTAATGATTCCGAACGAGATCCATCATCTTACCCTAAAAATGAAGAAAATAAAATAAAAATAAAATAGACGTCAGAGATGGAACCACTTATTCCCACGTGTGTGTGTGTGTGTGTGTACCACACTCAACAAGTGGCGGTGTGCGATTGCTTAATCCAAACCCCCTCACAAGGCCCAAACCCAGATAGCATACTCCCATCCCTACAGCTCTTCCAACTATGGCGTTGACGGGCAAATAAAATAGACGAAGGAGAGAAAAAAAACGCCATTTACGCCCAAACACGCTAAAATTACAGGCAGGCAGGAGAGAGGCAGCAGCAGTACACGATATTATCAGACAACATTCCGCAACACCGCCTATGGTTGCGAGATGATTCAAGGCGAGATTTGCTGCTCCTGCTGCGATGCAATGATTGCGCGTTTTCTTTTTCTCTTAATTTGATTTCGCGTTCGATTGGGAGTGTGTGTGTGTCGGCAAAACTTCACCTGTCAGAGCCTGCAAAAAAACAAGCTTCATCTAGAGACCGTGCAAAAAGCACACACAGACACACACACACACATACCATTTACAGCATGATGGTGTAATAAAACATTGGCAAAATAATAGCAATAAACACACGCGCTAAGAGAGCCGGAAAAGAAGAAGAAGAAGAAGAAGGGAAAAAATCAAAAGGAATTTATGATGAGGCATCATCATCCGCCCGCGGTTCGACTTCTTGGATTTGCTCGCTGCTCCGCAGGCGAGAGCAATATATCGGAACGTTCCCTTCCGTGTGCGCTACAAGTGACGAACCCCGAAAACTCTTCCACCGGGTTCGAATAATAATATTCTTCAGGGTCTAGGGGGGGAAGGGGGGGGGAGGTGGTGGCGGGTGCACGGGCAAGCAAGCAGGAAGAGGAGGGCAGCAATCGAACCGGAACAGTGCCTGGAAGGAGGAAGGGTTGAAGACCCCTCACACTGGATGGTCGAGCGGCAGCAGCGTGCACGCCCGGCTGGCTTGCTACTACTTATCTCTTTCCTCCTCCTCCTCGCCCTCCTGTTGGCCGCCTGCCGCAAGAGAAAGAAAACCACCTCTCCCTTCACCCTCGCCTCCTCCCTTCAGCCACAACGCGTGTCGGGGATTGCTTCCACGTTACAATCAAGCGCGCGCGCGCGCGCATTGCTATTTTGCATTTCTCTTTTCGAGGTGCTTTCGGGCGCCTCCAGCCTTCTTGGAGAGCCCTGTGTGGTGGAGAGCTGCTGTAGCATATGTGTGTGTGTGTGTCTAATGCTATGCTTGTTTTGTACGATCCATTTGAAAAAAAAAAGATAAAGAGGTCGAAATCATCCCTCCCTTGATGGACCGGTACAGCACCAGCACACAGCATGCGCGAACCCTGCAGCACTTGGTACGCGCTTTCGAACACATTGCGCTTCTCAATCCCCCGCCCGACTCCACAAGGTGTGTGTGTGTGTGGGTTCTTTTCTCTTGGCCTGGCTCAATTTTAGAGACTTATTTTGACGCGTGGGGCGGCGGGCTCGTTGAACAAGCCTGTGGCCAAAGACATTGCGTGCTATTACTACAGGGGAGGTTGTGATGTGGTGTCTGCTGCACAAAAAAAGGTAAAAGAGAATCAATCAAAGATGTATAAAAAACAACAAAAAAAGGAACCAAGCAAACCTTTTGAGCAATTAAAAGAAAAGCGCTTGGCAAAGGGCGACCCCAAAACGAAAGCTGGTGTGCGGTGCGGCGTTCTTCCCCGCTCGGGCACGCGGGGCTTTTCGTGGGTCGGTTGAGCGAGCCGGCTGCACCACAGCTTCTCAACCGGAACGCCACCACTACTGCGCGCCTGCTTAAAGCGCCAACGGTGGAAATTATTTGTGCCGTCCAGCGACGATTCGACCCGTGGCGGCGAGGGCGGCGCCTTATTAATAATACATTGTTGTAATTATTGGCGCTGCGTGCTCCACACGTGGTGTGGCTCATGTGTCCCGAACCACGTGGAGGTTGCTTTTGGATGGAGATCCTTTTGCGGTGTGGTGGTGTCGTGTGTGATCGATTTGTGGGAAGGCAAGCCAGCGCACACAAACATTGCGAATCTCGTTAAAAGCAAATTTTACACGCTTATGGATCCCTCTCTCTTGTACACACACACACACACACACACACGCACCAACACCTGCCGAAAAAAGGAAAATAAAACTAACAACTAGAACTCGCCCAGGGGTCAATGAATTCGGCGTGTTCTCTATGCGCCCGCAGGCTTTGGGCCCGGGAGAGCAAACGAAGAAATCAAGCGACGAACGTGCAAAAAGCAAAACTCGTCTATAATTTTGGATTTTCTTCGTATCAGATTTTCCCTCCTTCCCGGCACCACGCGGAAGCGGAAAAACGACGACGAAGAAGAAGAAGAAGAACCCGTCGATTCACACATATACTCTTCTACTCTTTCACACTTCGGCGGCTCCGGCGTTCGTGGCCAATTCCTTTTTTTCCCCCCTCATCCACTTGTTATAGTTTTGTGTTAAAATTCATGAAGTGTGTACCAGCTCGATAAGTTTCTAGTTTTCGATGTGTGCAGTAGTAGTACTTAGGTGGGGTGGTAGGTAGGTAAGCATAAAATGCCTTCTTCCTGTGCTCTTTGGCCAGCGAAGAACCCGCGCGCGCCTGCCTCGTTTGCTGCATTTTACGGTCGGTCAATGAGTGGGTTTTTGTATTCGAGTATGTATGTATGTGTATGTTGCTGCGCTGCATGGGATGATCGCAAGAAGCAGAAGGAAACAAAATACCGAACAAAAAGTAGATTTCCTTTGCAGGGGCAATAATCAAGTCGATTTTAATGGTGCGGGGCTCGTTTTTTAATTGCAACCGACCGACCCGAACATTGCGAATATTTAATGATTTCTCTGTGTCATGATCGATCAGTGTGTGTGTGTGTGTGTGGCGCGCGCTGGGTGCTCCAAAAGGCTGAAGAAAAAAAAATGTAAAAAATCAATATAATTTTAAATTTATGTTTTTAATCAACAACCTCCAATGACCGCTTGGCCGATACTTTCTCGAAAGGAATGCGTTTTTTCCCTTTTTTTTGTTACTGATTGTGTGTTCTTGTGCACGTACACGTACGTGTGTACTGTTCTGGAATAAGCTAGCACTGCTGCACCGAAAGCGAAAGAGATATCTCGGCAAAAAGCGATAAGAAATTAAACAAAACCGCTTCACAACACAACACAACACAGGCAAAGTGCATTTGTTGCGCTGCTCGGTCTTATCACAGAACTCCCTTGTGTCCGCCAATGGGAGAGGAGGGCGAAGGCCGGGGTAACTTCCGCTGCGTTCGATTTGTTTTGATGTTTGTTTTTTTTTTTCGTTCTTTTTCTTTAATGCAATAATGGGGCTTACAATCGCTGCAAAAAAAAACGTTTGCAGTGAGTAAACCACTCCCTTTATCGGGTAAAGAGTGTGCAAAGGTAATAAATCAAATTTTGATTGAAGAGCGGGGTAAAAATCGTTAAACAGAAGCGTTTTTTTTTGTATTCTTACATTTCAACACCACATACAGAAAACGATATCGGCGTTGAGAACTGTAGTTTTATTTTATTTTTTTTAGGGTTCGTCGTTTGCTTCGTTGCGCACCCAAAACGGAAAACTTCAATGCGCGATCGCAACAAAAACACTCCACAAAGCACTCGCCAAGCAGCGGAGCATTGAGTACGGAAGGCTCCGGTACCCAACAGTGCACCGGATATGCGTGTGTGTGTGTTGAGGGGAGTGGCCACTCACTAGAAATAAATATCATCCGCGGCGCACTCTCGCAAAAGAAGGGCATTTCTTGCTAAAAAAAAAATGCACATTTCACTCCAATAGAGTAGGAACAGGGTGCAGCAGAAGGGAGGGTCTGGGGGCGGCTTGTTATCACACTCCCAAAAAAAGAAGAAAAAAAATGTAATCGAGCGAATCGAAATGTGCAGCAAACCTTCTACAAACACACACACCCCGGCGGCGGACATAACGGAAATCACTCAGGGCAGATTAACACCCCTCTCCCTTCCACACGATCCTCGTTTCTGCGTGTGTGTGTGTGTGCCGATGGTGTGGCTCGCGAGGAATGTCACCCTCTGCCAACCCCCTCTCTGAGCCACACACACACACACACATTCGCACATGGGAAGAACGAGCAGGTTTGTTTACTGGGTGGTTTCCCTACTTTTTGTTTCTTTATTCATTCTTCCAGTGGAATGGTGGCGAGGGCATTGAGGAAACGCCCTTAAAACATTTGCCTGTATGTGTGAGTGTGTGTGGTGTGTGTGTGTGTGTGTGTGTGTGTGTGTGTGTGTGTGTGTGTGTGTGTGTGTGTGTGTGTGTGTGTGTGTGTGTTTGCTTGTGATGTGGCAGCGCATGCATATACGCTCCACGCGCAACACTAACCACAAATTAATCAGGCCACGAACCCGAAAAGTAAAAAATACCCCACCAATATCGGGCTGGCAGGGGGAAGAAGGAGAAGAAGGTGGTGGTTTATTGTTTGTTGATTTTTGTGTGGCCCCTGATATGTGCCACCGATATGGGTGTGTGTGTGTGTGTGTGCACGAGAGCGGGGCTGGGCTGCAGCTTCGAATTTCGGTGACTCATCACACTTTCCAACCGCAGCGCACCACGCCCCTGTCAATTTCCCACAGTTGTAAAACGATATTGTACACCGACTCCTTCTAGCTAAAGCTACACCGCCGGTTGGGACGCTAAAAGAGAGGCGATAGCAGTTTCGCATCGCCCGTCAAGTCTTTTTCGCAAACCGGAAGCCAACAAGAAGCGAACAGTATGATCATGGCGAGTCAGTTCGTTCTGGCAAGAATGTTTTCTCAGGCGCCTCTTCCCGTGTGCCTTTATCAAATTAGTGTCTCTGCAACCGAACCTGTGTCACGTCTTGAAACCAGCTCAAAGCAGTAGCAGCAGCAGCAGTAGACGACGAACCCCCCCCTTGGGGGACGATAAAATCACAGAAACCACTGCGGAAAATAAACGGAAATAAAAGGGTTCCCCCGTGCCTTCTCGTCGATTTCAACCTTCTATACTGAGGCACACATTTTGAAGTTGAAGGTAACAACACACTCCACTCTCCACCACTTGAATTATAGAGAGCAATGTGTAGTGGTGCTCCCGTAACTTCCGTTGTTAATCGTCAATTACTCAGCTTTCTCGTTACCGTGAAACTACAGGGTTTTCCAGGAGTTTTCGTAGCTGTGGGACACTTTATTGACTCTTTCTTACATGAAATGAACTCATTGTAATGGGAATTGGACTCTCTAGCACTATTGTTGGACAAATCCAATAGGAATCTCCATCGAACCTGTCCATGAAGGGTGCCTTAGAGTCCAATTTCCCCCATATGGAGTTCATTTCCAATAGGAAAAAATCAATAAATGAGTCCCACAACTATGAGAACCCCTAAAATACCCTGTAACCAGCCCCGTAGATCAGGATCAGCATTCCGATTGTGTTTACATGCATTTTACATATACACCAATTAACCTGGGCACAATTTATTTTGGGAATATATTTAAAACACGCTTTTTTAGCAATTATCGAGTTGGAAATGGGAGCAGGAAGCAGCTGGGCAATGAAAGCACGGCTGAATGCAACGTGCTCGAAAAGAGCGAACATTTGTGCTTGGGCGCCAGGCACCCCCACCCACCCACCTCCATGGTTGCCAGAGTTTTTGGTGGAAGAAAAAATAAGTTTCAGTGTTCAGCGGCCTGCGCTGCCACTAATTAGGTTTTCGGTTGAGCCCTCTCCTTCTCATCCCCCGTCTCTCTCTCTCTCGCACACAGACACACACCTAAACGCACGCGCGCACACCCAGAAAAGAGTGTGTATGTGTGTGTCTCTCCTCAGCGTGTGTGCTTGCAAGTTAAAGTATTAATAATAATAATAATAATAAAAAGTGAAAGTTTACACAATGTGGGACTCGTGGGTTAAGCAAATGAAACGAAACTTCTGTCCGTTGGGTGCCATAAAACGGTGTGCCCTTTTTCGAGTGTGTGTGTGTGTGTGCGATGAAGAGGGAGAAAGTAAGCGAAGGGAAGGGAGAGGATTTTTTTTGGTTTTTAGGATTTCGCTTGGGCTTAACAACCGGCTTAAGAACAGTCCGGGCAGGTCCTGGAGGAGCACGTTATGAAGAAGCATGAACCCCTTTTAAATGGGCATTTTTAACATTAATAAAACATTGCTTCTTATGATTATAATAATTATTAATTGAACATGTTTTCTTCGTCCGTTTTAGCCCTTGTGGCGGAGTGAAACTATAAGGCTTGTGAGTGGGTAATTGGTTTAACCCTTGTACGCAGACCAGTTTTTGGTCGTATTTTAATGGGTATTTCAATATTTCTTCTTTTTTTTTTCATTATTCAGCAGAGAAACTGCAGACGTTCTCCCCTTCTTTCGTGACTCATCCTCGTTTGAGCTTCACTCGCTCGCTCGCTCTCCCTTTTCTTTCTCTTTCTCTTTTCTTCCCTCCCTCGTTATGGGGCACACTGGTACATGAGTCATGGATGCGGGGGGGGGGGGGGGGGGGGAGAGCATGTGTTGCAAGCAAATGTGCATATGTGCATACACACGGGTGGTTTTCGCTGCTGCTGCTTCTGGCAAACAAACGGCGAAGCGACGACGGACAAAGAACCGTTTCCAGACACCCATTTCCGGACGCATACAGCACACACACACACACACACACACACACACACACACACACACACACACACACACACACACACACACACACACAGCCAGACAGTTGGGACGGCATATGCCACAAAGAAGCAACAGCAGCAGCCGACATTCGTCGACATTAAATCAATTTCTTGTCTTTTGAGACCTACTCCCCCCCCCCCCCCTCACCGCCGCGAGCGTGCTCATCATCTTCACTAGAAACAATGAGAGGGTGAAAGCGGGGGGGGGGGGGCGGTAGAAACACTTGCCAACACGCCAGAGGCAGCGGAAGATTGGCAAATTGCGTGACAATTTTATTTCGCCCTTCCCCGAAGCCAATGGCAATTGGCTGACTGCTCTTCTCTCGCTGTCTCGCTTTTCTCGCTACAGCTCCACACAGAGCCACACACACACACACACACACCCACGCAAGAAATGATGAGTAACAAAATGAGAGAGAGAGAGAGAGAGAGAGAAGAACGCAGAAAAGCATGGAAAATAGAAAGTTGGACGAAAGAACACAATTGGGAATGCGACCGTTGTCAGCGGCGTTTAACAGAGCTCTCTCTCTCTTTCACTCTCTGTCGTGTGTGTATGTGTGTGTATGTGTTGCCGTGCGTCAAAAACGTCATATATGTGTGGAAAGGTTTTGAAAATTCCACGCAAACGGCAAACTCTTCCAGATGTCGCCACTGAGCTGCGCACTGGGCAGAGCGCCCCCCCCCCCCCCCCACACACACACACACACACACACAATGGAAGGGACACGCACGCGCGCGAATTTCCATGAATAACCCCCCGGGGACGGAAGCGCAAAGATGGGCAGCTGGAGGGATGGGGAGTAGGGGGAGAGTGTTAGGAAAAAGCCGGCTGCCGGACCTGTTCAGCGGAAAAAAACTGCCGGCTTTGGAAAATGCCGGCTGGACACACCAAGCGACCAATATGTGTATGTGAGTGTGTGTGAATGTGAAGAATGAAAAAGAAGGTTTTATTTCATATTGGGCAAGAAACAAAGGGGCAGAAAATTTCAAAATGTTTTCCACCAAGGATCGCGATACACACACAGGACACATGTGCACATGCAAGCACAAAAAGGAAGAAAAGGGCCGAGAAAGGGATAACACAAAAACGCACACACACACACAACTGTTCGAGACACAAACACACTAAAGATGGCCGCAGTCGACGATGAGAGCTGCCGGCCGTTTTTTTTGCAACTTTTTTCGCGAATTGGAAAATTTGTGCAATGGTTTGAATTTTCCTCATTTTTCCCCCCCTTTGTCTTTTCCACACAACCAGCACACAACCGGGGATGGTGTTTGTTGGAAAATAGAAAAAGGCTTTGCCTTAATAAGCGTACATTAAGTAGGGGATAAAAATGGTTTCAAAAATCCTCATCCAATTTTCTGCTTCATTGTGTGACTCACACACAAAGAGGTTATTGTAAAAAAAGGAGAACATTAGATTTGCTCTTTTGTTGCTTTTTTCCGTTAAAAAAAGATGGACGACGCCGTCCAGCACAGCACACACCTGCGCCCATAAAAAAAAATAGAAAAAAAGGGGCATGACACTTTGGGCTGGGCGATTTTGTTAGGGACACTTTGGACACGGCATCTCCTCCCGGTCTCGGCGCTTCCCAAAAAAAAAAGGACAATTGAAACCCCCACCCCGCCCACGAAACGGAGCGGACAAGGACCCCGGGTTGTACACACCTTCCTTTGCTGGGCGATGACCGATCGCAGTTGGGTTGAAAGTTGACTGATGAGTCGTCGTCGTCGCTGACTGCTTTTGGGCAAACACAAGGGCCAAAACCGGCGAATCAAACACGGCTACACACAATGCCACACAAACAAACACGCACAACACTGGAAGATGAGGGGGCTTTTCTTTTTGGCTAGAGAGCAGCAAACACACCGGGACAGACGAGTGATAATCGCGATTTGCTTTTACAGGCAGGAGAGCGCACCGACTGGCTGGCACAGGAAAGGTTGAACTGTATCGCACGAAAGCACAACTGCAAATGGTAGGTGACGCGTGCCGGGCCTGTCAATACATAGCGGCGACCGGCAGCACCACTACATGCGCGCGACGCGTGCACAAGGGCGAGCGCGACACAACACACACACACACAGAGGGAGCGGCGCGTTCGCTGCGCCGGGCTACACCCTGTGGCGGGTTTTTGCACTGCACTTGACGCGGGTGTGCCTGTGTGTGTGTGTTGGTGAGTGGTGTACGCGCGCGCGTATGTGTGTGCGTACGTGCCGTTCCAGCCTTGATGCTGGGGCTGCGGGATTTCTTCGAAGCAGGCAGAACTAAACATGGCGACCATGGTCAGTGCGCTCCGTACGGGTACAGTGTGGGTGAACAAGGGAGATGGAAGTATCGAAAGGCGAATTCATTTTGCTGGACAGATAGATAGATAGATAGAGAGAGAGAGAGAGAGAGAGAGAGAGAGAGAGAGAGAGAGAGAGAGAGGGGCAAAATCGCACCCAAACTCAAGTTGTCTGTCCTGCTTGGTCGGTGTGTTTCGTTTTTCTCCAAAAACGGTCAACCGTGCAGAGGCTAAACCGGCTTACCATGATCGCGGTACCAAATTTGTAATATCTTAAGAGGGGGGCAAAGGAGCGTTTTTAAGAGACGTTTTGGTTTTTGTTTTTTTTTTTAAATAAATCAAAGGGTAAATTAGGGCAGCAGCTCAAGGAAGGAAGGAAACCTCTGGTTCCTCCTTAGAAATGTCGCCGTTGACTCACACGACCCAACAGGCATGAGATTGAGATGGCAGATTTTTCGCGACATTCTTTCACCCGGAATCGCACACACGAATGCATTTTCTGTGCGCATGTGTGTGTGTGTGTTGGTGCTTTCTTTCTTCTTTCTTCGAATGTTTTGATTTTTGACGTTCGGCGACGTTTGTCGCGCTTGCCTTGTCCCCCACCCTGCGATGGCGACATTGGTGCTGGTGCACAGATGTTTTCAATAACCTCTCATTGTCTAAAACCCGAGAAGGTCAATGCACCCCCGCCCACCCTCACTAGACGCAGGATGCTGTATATCCGGATGGAAGAATAGCCTGCTTTGCTGAGGGCCCTGGAACGTTCAGGGCAAACATTGCAACTAGGAACTTCACCTGATGCATTCGGGCAGTGAAGTTGGTAGTTACTAATCGGAAATAAACGTTTGATGTCGAGCCTGCACCTCTACCCTGCCCTGCGTGAGGTTATTCCTACTCCAAGCGTGCGCCATTGCGTGGTCGTTGTTGGGGACGTCGAGTTCGTTATAATCTTCCGGATAAGTCACCAACCTATCCGAGATGCAGTTTGCAGCTGCTGCAGAAATACTTCAACGAAGGGGGGGATTTCTTTTTTTTTTTGTTAATTTTTGGGGAAGAATTACGCCCGGAAGGGAGCAAGCGCACATGTGTTTTTTCGTCCCTCGGTTCAATCTTCTCCCCATTACGGGTGAGTTTCGGTTGCACTTTCTTCATCTCTTCGTACATCTCTCTTACTGTCTCACTCTCGCTCTTGGAGTTCACCAAGACTTTCTTCTTCCCTGTCCCTTTTCTTCGTGCAGGCTGAGGAGGTCGGCCAAGCATGGTAGCGGTTGAACGGTTGCAGAAGGGAGTGCGATGTTGCAGGTTCTTAAAGGTTGCCGGTGCATTCATGCGCAGAGTTACTGGTGGCTGTTTTGCCGGTTTTTGAAGTCATCCCCCCTCCCACCCTCTACATCCTAGTTGCGGATACGAATGGATGGGTGCTCCGAACGTGTGTGTGTGTGTGTGTGCTTTTTGGATATTTGGGGGAGATTCTCGGCCGCACAGTCGTATAGTTGACTGACCGTTATTACCCTGCCTTCCGTTTTACGCTACAATGCAACAGGGGTAGGGGTGGGGTTAGATGCGCAACCCTCCTAAGCAGCGAGGAGGTGAACAAACGTACGCGTATGCCGGCGTACCTGATTGAATTATTGATCGTAATGGGCAATTGGGCGATGGCGAGGAGTGTGTGCTGGAGCGTTTTCTTCGTGCTTCGAGTTCTATTGCACCACCCAACCGACAACGTTCGTGCCATAAATTCGACACTTGGATAAGTTTCCGTTCCGGTCGCAGGTTGGTTTCTTCCTCTTGGCGAAACGATGCACACGATGTGCACAGGTACTGCCCATGCCGCCACCCTTGCCGTGCTGGGGCGATAATTCCGGCAAGCGCGCGCGTTTGAATCTCGCGACCCGAACCGACCAAAAAGCGTTACGTACCGTGCCACCTGCGGGACATTTGTGACCATATGCGATCTGGTTCGATTGCAACCAGATGGTCTAATAAGCAGCACGTCCTAGCTAGCCAGGGAAACGCTTGCTTTGGAGCAACAGCAACAGCAAACCGCCATATACAAGTGCACGTTAAAATGAATAAATTTAATGCTAAGACTAGTTCCTTCTACCAATCTTACCTAGAACGGTGTAGGAAACGCTTGTAGCATCTGCTGAAAATGAATGATTTATTAATTCAGGTCTGTATTAAATTCGCCACCGTTCACTGAGCACCACCACCATGTGCTCGTTTGCTCGCAAGGGTAAACACGAGAGTCCTCCCTCCTCCGGTAGAAGAGCGCTTTTTTGTCTGCGTGACCCATGTTTGTACTGCGATGGAAATTATAGATCCTTCAAACGGCTCTAAACTGCATCCCTGCCCGGATCGGATGCATCCTTCAATTCTCATGATACTGCGCGATATGCACCATATGGAGGTTGTCCGAGCTAGGCTTCGAAAATAGCCAATCTGGGACGGTGCGATAGGTTTATAAGGCGTTGCGCGGCAAGCCGAGGCCCAAAAACAGCCATCAGCAGCAGCATTGGCGCGATGCTCATTACGCTGCATAATTGGCAGTGGTGGCGTCCCATGAGCATGTCCGTTATGTTTCATGGCTTTCGAGCTGAAAAAAAAAGTCAGCTGGAGCTGTCGATGTTTTGGCGAGTTCAGATCGTAGCTCCTTTTGTGCCGGGCAGAAGTTCACCTTGGTCCCTTGGTGTTGTGCGCGTTTTGGAACGCATGGTGGAACCTTCAGACGCTGCGATTGCGAGATGCCTTGAGATATGATTCACCAACGAGTCACATTTCATGCCGGGACGGGTTTTGTTGTGATGATGGAGATGATGAGTTCAAGGAACAAATCAGCGGCGGTGCTGTCGATTGCATCGGCAATCGGCTCCGTATCATCGAATGCAGCTTATTCAGCGAAACGTGTGCGATTAGAATCCAGCAACTGGATAACAGTAGCTGGTATGTCGTTTCAAATAGAGTCATTTTGAGTCATTTTGCATGGTCAATATTTGATGTTCGCTGTAAGGCATCGAGAAGAGTCAAATAATTTTGTTTTATGACCTATCTAATATCTATTTTGTTGTATTGAGTTAATGCTTAGTTACATTAAATTTGTTTTTAATTAAAGTTTTTCTTTTCTTTTTATTAATTTTATACTTACAACCTGAACGTAGAAATGAACGTCTCTTGTTGCAAGCGGAACAGATTGACGTGAATTCATAGGAGGTGCGGTGATACGGCAAAATCAAATGATTTTGATATTACCGCTTCGCCACATGCGGCAAGTTTGCATGGGATGTCATTAATGTAAAAATCCCATACAAAAGCGGCAAAATCTGATCTGAGGTTCTGACTGTTTTCTTAATTGGATCTAAAGCGACCGAACGCATTGCCTGATAGCTTTCGACCCTTTTTCGGTGCCTATAAGTATACATAACAAATAATCTATTTTACAGTATGATCATGATATGATGTTATCTGCATCTACTTATCCTCGATTCTCTCTACTGTATGGAAATTCTTATTTCGCTGGTATTTCACTATTTATTGCAGTTTACCCTAAAATACTGATCTCGCACCTGATCTCGTTGCTGGATCGGCTTTGCTGGACGCGCCAAATTTTCAAGCATTGCCGAATAAAAAAAAAACAATAAGTAATGCAATTGGTATTGAAACTTATTGAAACATATACCATTGAGTATATGGACAAATATCCAATTATTATATATTTGAGAAAACCCTAGATCACACCGCATGCAGCGCAATAGCATATGATGCATCAGAGACCATGGCCTCAAACACATCTTGGAACTGCAGCTGGAGCAATTGCGGGTGGCTCGACACCCATACGCATACGCACGTGTGATGTGCTTTCTGGAGCGCATCTACGCCTCAGATCTGACTCCGACTATTGTTAGTACGATTCCGAGTCCGAAAAAATGGGAACCATCAGTTCCGCCCCCCTAGGCCGGTCTCGTGATACAGTGGTCCCAAACTAGTACGACCCAAAAACATGCCCGTCATGGGTTCAAGCCTCAAATGCCCCCATACGTAGGACTGGTTATCCTGCTATGGTAATCAATAAGTCGCTGAAAGCCAAGCCCATTGAAGTACAGGCAGGCCTTTACCGACAGCGGTTGTTGTGCCAAATGAAGAAGAAGACTAGTTCCGCCCGGAGTCGTAGTCATCCGGAATCCGGGGATGTCCAGAGTTGTACGGAGTCGTCCGGAGCCGTCTGGAGTCGTCCGAAGTCGTTTGGTGTCGTCCGGAGTCGTCTGGAGTCGTCCGAAGTCATTCGGTGCCGTCCGGAGTCGGCTGGAGTCGCCCGGATTCATTCGGCGTCGTGCTCCGTTGATCGGAGTCGGAGTCGTCTGGAGTCGGTAGGATTAGATCGGAGTCACTCGGAGTCGTGCAGCGTTGATCAGATTCGGAGTCGTCAGGAGTCGGCTGAAGTCGGCTGGAGTCATTCGGAACCGTCCAGCGAGGAGTCGATCGGAGTCGGTCTGAGTCAACTTGAGCCTTCCAGTGCAATGTACTTGCGCGGTATTTCGTTGTGTTTTTTTCTCTCACTTTGCACGTGCACTTTGTTCCGAACGACTCCGGATGACTCCGATCGATTCCAGCCGACTCCGGATTACGCTAGGCGGACCTACCTTCCGAGGTCGGTTCCGAAATTATCGGAGTCGGATCGGAGTCGACTTCAGATTTTTGCCAACTTTACCCATCACTAATACGCACATCTCTAGCTCAAGTCAGCTACTTTACGAAGCGACCTTTGTGGCGGTGTCGAACACAGCTTGTCCTTGACTGTACTCCACCCAATCGGCAATGAAAATGCACTATTTTCGTATACGCTTTGTGCAAATCGTAATTAAAGGCATAAATTCATCATAATGAATGGAAAAAAAAAACAAACAAAAGGATTTGAGTTTCAAACCAAACCCAAAACAAAAAACAAAAAGGCATTTAAAATATCCCCTACAGCAGCAGCGATGTGAACGTTGCCTTCCCGCACGCACACAATGTCGACTCTTGCCCGTGACAGTTGACGGATCGTTTCGGGCCGCGGTCGACATAGCCCGCGCCTGTCAGCTGTCAAACGGGTTGTGCTGTTTTCAATGCGAAATACGCCAAAAGAGAAAACATAAATAACAGAAACTAAACATTTTCCAACAAAATGCGTCCCCCGAATGCGCGGCAACGGGAAGCGGAAGTGCGCTACAGCAAGTGGCTCTAGGGAATTAGTTTTGAAACTTGTTAACGTACCTTGTAAACAGCAGCACAACGAGCATTGATAGAATATTTGTGAAACAAATCGCACGAGAGACAGAAAGCGCGAGCCTGTTTACCTTCCCGAGCTGCTTGCTGGTGAGCAAAAATATTGACTGAAATTGTTTGTGAAATTGGTGCCGCGTGTTGGTAAAATGCTGTTGCATCGTTTTGTGACAAACTAGCACCCACTCCAGGGTGTTGTTGTTGGTGCGAACCGCCGTGGCTGCAGCATTGATTACAAAAAAAAAAAAAAACGAAGTAACATTCGCTTTATTTTGCAGCTTTCCACCCCGCACGGAGCTGTGTTGCGAGCGAAAGTTGAATTAAAACGGCAATTTTCCGACATTTGAATGTAACCGCTGGCCTGACAGACAGTACCGAGCCGTGGAACGGTCATCGTGCCAGGCGCCAACGCGCTCGTACCTGTCAGCTGTCGCGAACAGGTACCGACCGATCGAACGAATAGGAAAAAAAAACCCGTCAACCGACTTCACCAGCTGCTGGCCTTCTGTTGGGCGCCCTCTCCGTTTGTTGTTGTGGTGCATCGGATGACGGTGCGTTAATACCGAGCGCGGGGCACTAAACATCCCTCCTGTGCGTGCGTGCTGTGCAGTGCAGTGGTGCTGGTGGTGGTGGTGACGGCAGCAGAAAGGTAGGTGGGCTGGCAAGGATCTGGCTGATCGTGTGTGGCCTTTGTGGCGTTTGGTTTGTTGTTGTTGTGACGGGCTAGAGAAGCAAAGGCAGCCCCCTCCCCATCCCCCGAGGACAAGTGGCGTGATCGAAAAACACACACACACACACACACACACACACACACACACACACACACACACACACACATACACATGAAGGCTTGCCCACTGCGCAATCGTCCAACCCATATTGGGCGGATGGTGGGGTGGCTCCCCTCTCCCCCGCTGAAGTAACATTGCTGGTGAATTGGTGCTTTGTGCCCAGCGCTCTTCCGAGGGTCGTCCGGGTTTCGTCTTTAAAAGCCTCGCTAAAGTCAGTGCAAGAAGGAGAAGGTGAGGTGGAGGTGGGGGTTTGTCCCTTTCTTGTCCCAAAAGGTGGCACCAAAAGCGAACTGTCACTGACGCATGTACCCTTCTGTTGTGGCTGTCATCCGTGCGTGTGTGTGTGTGTGTGTGTGTGTGGGCCGCGCGTGTTGTTGTTCAAAGGCGCCAGGGCCTCTCACTTTGGCAAGCAGCATCCCCCACAGCCCAAGAAAGCCCCCGTTTTTGTTTTCCTCCGACCGTTGGCCATCTCGCTGGTGTCTCGCGCGATTGCATAAAGGGCGCACGACGCCCGTTTGTTTGCATCGTCTCATCGTCTCCCCGGATAAGGTGTTTGTGCTCAGTGCTGTCTGCACCACTGCTGCGTGTTTGTGTGTGTGTGTGTGTGTTTACATTTTTCTCTGTTTAAAGGGCTTAAAGGGCCACCCAAACCCCCTCGAGCAGCAGCAACGTCTTCGCGTGAGCTTTGGCTGTTTCTTTACGTTCCTGTGGGTGGGTTGGTGTTTTGTCCCGTGTCCCGGGTGAGCTAACCTTGCTCACGTTGCGGGAACATCATTATTATTGTCAATTTAAAGTGAAAATGAACATCACACACGCAGCTAGACAGCACTAGCTCGTAAAGTAGCGCACGTAACGCAACTCTTTAATGTCCTCCTTTGTTTCTATTTTAGCAAGAAAGACGAACACTCGACAACAAACGCCAAACAGCGAACGACACAGCAGGAAACCATTGCGGCGCCGCATTTTCAAACGCAGCAGCGAGCGCGGTGAAGGGGTGTCTGCTGCCCGACCCGACGCACGATCGGCCCGACCCTGCCATCGTTGCGTGCGCGTTGCGGCGGCCGGTCGCGGCCTGTATGGGCGACGCGGACATCCGGGCTACCGAGCCTGCGATAAGCTGCGCCAACGCTGCACCGGATACGGACCCGCTTCGTGCCGGCTACACGCAGCGCGGGAAGGACCGACGGAAGGAGCATCTGGTTGTGTCGTTTCAGGTACGTCTGGCCTTGCTAAGGGGACGCTACGATGAAAAAAAGAAGGGAAAATTTTGTCCAGACCAGCGCTTTAGGTCATCTGATTGGAACATGTTTAAAGCATTTTCGTGTCACTGTACTAGAAAGATGCGTTTATCAGCGCTTCATCACGGCAGCACGCTACGTTTACCTTTCCAAGATGTTCAAATTCTTAGCAATCGATGCGCAACAAGTAGCTCGTACGGCAAAGAAAACTGCGCAGCGGCTAGAAAAGAGCGCTAGGAACACGGTTTAAATAAAAACCTACCTACCTTTTAAATCTTCATAGCACGGTACTTGACCATTTGCAGCTATTTCTGATTAAAACAGAAGGCCAAGCGCACATTTTAAACCTTGATTGCACGTTAGTTGACATTTTATGTTTGGTTTAGTTTTAGTTTGGTGATTTCTCTTCATTTTTTACAATAGAAGGCTATTTCTGCTTAGAACAGAAGGCTGAAAAAACGGTTTAAAACTTTATTGCATTTCAGATAGCCTTTTCCAGCTTTTAGCCTGTTATTTTCGACTTATTTTTAGAATAGAAAGCTTCCTCTTTTTAGAATAAAAGGCTAATAATACGGTTTACAATTGATTTCACTGTAGTTGGCCTTTTGCAGCTGTTAAGTTTAGTGAGGAATCAAAGTAATGGAAAATTAAATGCTCTTCATGCTAGGTTAAAAGCAAACGCCCTTAGTTTATTGATCGTATTGGCCAACAAGCCACAAGTATGGCATTAAGGCATTGGTTGTGTGGAATCTCACACCCACTTATGCATGAAACTAATTCAACTGTTTTGTTTTTCCCCCCGGAACCAAACAGCTACCACCCGCAGCTGCTGACGTTGCGCACTTGGGACCACTCGGGCGGTGGTACCATGAGACACTAGCGCACCGCCGCTGCATCGTTTGGCTGCAGGGCACACTGTCGAGGACGATTTATGTGCTGCGCTGCGTTCCTCCCCATCAACACTCGCACCGGACGCGACCACCCGTGGCAAGGATCTCCCGTCGGCGGTATGTGTCCATCGCTACATTCTTCTACTTGCACACCGAGACGAAAGACCTTACTAATGTTTTTCCTCCCTTTTTTTTGCAGGTGGCATCAAACGACGCTAGATAGCGAAGCGCAGCTGCTGAAGAGCTGCTGGCCGGTGCCGGAACGAGTGCGCCTGTTTCTGCCCACCTTCCCGGTGGACGAGCGACGCGCCCACCGGTACGCAGAGCGCACGTACGTGGCGAATGGTGCGTTCGGGCGGGTGTACCGCGTACGGGACACGCTTGCCGGTGGCGACAGTCGGCGCTGGTACGCGCTGAAGGTGCTGCAAAAGTCCAACGTGAGTGTCGTTACGGCTGTGCATGAATGTCGTTGCCCCTTTGTTTTTGGCGAGTGTTGTTTTCATCTTCATTGTTTTTTCACACAGATCGTGCTGTCCGATGCGGTTGGACAGGTCAGGGACGAAGTGAAGATACAGACGGTGTGTGGCCATCATCCGTTCATAGTGCCGTGCGTCGACTACTGGCAGGATCGTACTCGCCTGTTTCTGTGTATGTAATAGTGATGGGAAACATTAAATTTTGTTCGGCATCGATTTCGGATAGTAGGTTCGGAACCAGTGTCCGGAATCGGCTCCGCAATTAGAATTAGCTCCGGAATTTTTTCCGGAATCGGTTGCGGAATTGGTTCCGGAATCGGAAGCGGCTTCAGAATTGAATTCGGCTCCGAAATAGGCTCCAGAATCGGTTCTGGAATCAGAATCGGTTTCAGAATCGGAATCGGGTCCGGAATCGTCATCAGTTTTGGCATCTCCATAAGAATAGGCGTTTGGGTCCGTAGTTCCGAAGTTTTTGGGAATCTATTCCGGATAGTAGGTCTGGAATCAGTTTCCGGAGGAATCGTAATCGGCTCCGAAATTTGTTCCGGAATCGGTTCTGGAACCAGAATCGGATTCGGAATCGGTTTCGGAATAAGAATTACGTCCGGAATCGAAATCAGTTCCGGAATCGGAAGTGGCTTCGGAATTGGAATCGGGTCCGGTTTCGGTATCAGTTCCGGAATCGGGCTCCAAAATCGGCGTCGGTTTCGGTATCTTCATAAGGATAGGCGTTTATGTCCGTATTGACAGTCGCAAAGAATCCAAATTGTGTTGTAAATGAACCTTTCTCATGGAGATTCCCGGATTGATTTCGCTTTCGAAGAGATTCTGATTCCGTTTACGGGACAAATTGGAATTTCCAGGTCGATTCCGATTCTGGAGCCAATTCTGATTCTGAAGCTGATTGTGATTTCGGAGTCGATTCCGATTCCGGATTTAAAAGTCGACTCCGATTTAGGATTTGGAGTCGACTCCGGAATCGGTTCCGGAGTCAACTAATTTCAACTCTGGAGTCTATTCTGATTCTGCCACCAGAGCAAATTGCGATTCCCTGGTCGATTCCAATTCCGGAGCCGATTCTAATTCCGAAATCGATTCTAGATTCCGAATCGGTTCCGGAGTAAACTTCGGAATCGGAATCGATTCCAGCATCGGAATCGGCTCCGGAATCGGAATCGATTCAAGCATTCGATTCCGTAGGTCGGGTAAGTCCGATTCCGAGCTCCCACCACTAGTATGTATGCGGTAGTATGGTAGTGGACACAGTTTCCATTTATGCAACTAAGACACACATACACACGCGCGTTAAAAGAACTTCACGATAGCGTAATGATTTAATACGTCTTCTATTTTTGCAGTGTCCGAATTTTTCAGCAACGGTGAGCTGTTCCATCGTCTAAAGTCCTTCACCAGTCAGCTGGTTCAGCTGTATGTGGCGGAGCTAGCCTTAGCGATCGGTATGTGTGTGTTTGTGTTTTCTTTTAATTTTATATTATTTTTGCGACCATTGCGACCTTCCCATTTGCTCGTTTTAGACTTTCTGCACAACGCCGGCATCATCTATCGCGACCTGAAGCCGGAAAACGTACTGCTCGATGATCGGTTCCACCTCAAGCTGATCGACTTCGGGCTGAGCAAGTGGCTAAGCGTCGGCAGCCGCACCGGCACGCTCTGCGGCACGATACAGTATATGGGTAACGAAACCACACGCACTATACTACAACCAATAGCAATACGTTACTAGTAGTAGCGGTAGTAGGATTAAGAGAAGGGCCCTCACCCCCTTTAGCTGTACGCGGTTGGTGTGCCCAAAACATTCTTCCCAACCCAATACCCCGATCCCGATCGCAATGCTGACCGGCCGTGGGCTCCGCTGTTTTGCGTAAGCAGCCGGGAGGACGGTGGGCGCAAGGGCGGAGGTGTGTGTGGTGTGGTGCAAATGCAAAAACAAAACAAACGCCCCAACGGAATCCAGTTCGTGGCGCAATGTTACTACCGGGCGCGCGCCCAGCCTGATAAGATCCGATTGAGCGATTAGTGTATGCATGTGCATGTGTGTGTGTGTGTGTGTGTGTGTGTGCTTGAGAGTGCATGTTTATGCGCGTGATTAAACAGGGAAATATTATTTCATACGCTCTGCTGAAGGAAGCGAACGCATTCGTGCTGTTTTCTGTTGCGGCTGCGCCACGTCTGGTGCGCACCAGCGGCAAGAAGACGATGGTACAGTTCCGTGGGTTTCGTTAAGCATTTCCTTTCCTTGCATATCCTAACACAATCCCCCGACCCCCTTCCCGCACCCCCCAGCCCACCACTTTGTAGAGCTGAACTCTGCTACCAACAGAACCAAGTGCGTTGCGCACGTGTGTTTTGTGGGGCAAGCCGGGTGTTCGGGAGGTGCTTTAAGATTTAAGTTTGATTGCTCTTGCCGGGGAGAAAGAGAGAACGCACGAGAACGAAGGAACGGGATCGGGAGCTAGGGAGAGATACGTTTTGCCCGTAGCGCCTCCCGCTCCACCATGAACGCCCGCTCGCAAACGTTCGATCTGCGCATGGAGGGCCGGCAGGTGGACGAGGCCGTGCTGAGCATCTTCCACACGATCCTGTTTCACCGCAGCCTCGGCAAGTTCCTGTACACCGAGGAGGCGATGTACTCGGTCGGCACGATCGGCTACCGGGACGTGGACTGCGACTTTTTCGACTTCACCTACGTGTGCTGCAGCTCGCCGCGGCTGGAGGAGACGCTGCGGCGCGAGATCGGCAACTTCAGCCGGCAGCTGCGCAGCAACGACAGCGGCGGCACCGGCCAGATCAGTCTCGAGTTTTTCCAGCGCAAGAAGACGCGCTGGCCGTTCCAGACCGACTGCATACCGTGGGAGGTGTGGACGATACGGCTCGAGCTGCTGACGCTCACGAACGAGGACGACCGGCTGCAGTGCCGGGAGCGGGTGAGCGACCTGCTGACCGACAAGATCTTCTGCATCACCGAGATCATGAACCGGCACGACTACGTGCCGAAGATACCGAACCAGACCGAGCTCGACATGGTGTTCGACACGACCTACCCGGACGTGCAGCCGTACCTGTTCCAGTTCAAGTTCAGCACGGCCGGCCCGAGCGGCACCTCGGTGAGCAACACGATGAAGAAGCTGATCAAGGAAACGCTCAACGTTTCGTTGTGACTAATACGCGGCCTGCTGCTGCCGCTCGTGGGGTCGTGGCCCGGGTGTCCATTTTCTTTGCACCTCAAGGGAGCCCGGGCGGGAGAAGATCCCATTTTCTTGTTTTCTTTACACACACACACCGTTACTCTCACGTCTGCTAAGCGTTGGCGGAGTGTTTTTTGTTTTTTTTTTCACTTGTTTTAATGGTCGCATTTCCGTGCAATCAATGTTATACTGTGGTCCGTCACCCCTCCTCCCACACCATACAGTGTATCAATAGTGTTTGTGTCTCTGTTTGGTTTTGGAGGGTTTTTTACTTCTCTTTTTTTCTCATTTACGTGTCATGTCATCGTGCTATTACGTCAGTGGCTGTAGGATAAGGATTATGTTGTGCTAAGTACGCGCATGGGCAAGGACCTTTTTCTGCAGCCTTCGCCCGCTGTGTGTGTCTGTATGTGTGTGTGTGTGTGTAGCGCAAACGATTTGCGTCTGCCTGCCAGGCAAATCCGCATCAAAAGTCTAAGAAGGTTGAATTGTTAAAACCTTTCGATCAAACGGCGATAACAGTGAGGCCGGGAAGCGTGGAAACGCAAAACGAGATTAACTAAACGGCCCTGTGATGTCGGTTTTTGGCGAGTTTGAACAAAAAAACCGAAGGGGGGCTTTCGTTTTAGGTTTACGATTGCGCAACGTGTGATGTAGTGCGCATCATTCTAGGCCGCTTTTTTCTGCTGTTCGCCACAATCAAGGGCTGATCAAGAGCTACTTTGTGTATGTATGTGTGAGTGTGTGTGTGTGTGTGTGTGTCGATAGCTATGACGCTATCGAATGATTTGTATGAGTGTGTACCGCTGTTTTTGTTTGTTTGTTTTGCTATCGATGGGTGCACACCCTTGTAGAGCGCCCCTCCCACCTGTTTAGTTTAATTTTGCAACCCCATACCACCCACCTACCGCCAAAACCGCCCCCCCCCCCCCCTTCCGTCGAGTTTTCCGTTGATCTATAATTGATAAGGCGCGCTAGCCGCGCACACTGAAGACACTTTAAAGAAGCAACCGATGTTTTAAAACGCTGAGCGCCCAAAGCAAACGCAAACGAACAATATATCCCGTAGGGTGATTTACCGAATCACTAATGAATAGAGCTAAGGTTTTAGGTTAAACGGTTCCAGCCGGTGGTACAAACAAACCCAAGGCAGTGAAACAAAAACAAAAGCAAACGTTCGCTCTTCTCGACGGCAACTAGTCGCGTGTTTTACACACCGATGGTGGTGACATACTTGGATGATATAGAATAAATAGTGCAATACTTGCAGGCATTTGGGGAACAGGCGGAGGACGGGCAGGGACGCTACACGCGAACCCGTTTCAAACCGATTTGCTTCACTCATGTTTTGAACACTCCCCAAAGCGATACTTTTTTTTTTTTTAATGTATGCCAAAACAACTAAAGCACAATAGTACAAAAAGAAAGAAGCAGGATTCCCCAGAGCAAAGCGAGCGAAGCAATGTGGTAGAGCAAAGATTACTTCTAGTGAACAAAATTAACCACCTTCAAATGGGTTTTTTGCAATAGCGTCGCTTTTTTTGGTTAATAATTTGAGTCTGCCCCATGCAATGAATTTACCCTCAAGTCAGAAGCCAAACTGCAATTCAATGATAGGATAGTGTGTGCGTGTTGTGGGTTTAAAAGACGTGCTGTCCCAAGTTTTATTTCCTCACCCTGCTAGGATGGATTGCCCATTTACTAGCAGCCAAAACAAACCGAGAAGAAAGGAAAAAGAATGATAAAAACAAAACAAACAACACGCAAGAATCATACGGGTTCCCGAAACAGAAAGTTTGATGCATAAAAAAATGGTCACTATACAAACAAAGTATGCAGTAAATAGTTACGTAACATTACCTAAAGACATCTCAATAGCATAGTAGCATTAATGCTTGCATATACGTAAAGAAAACGCTAAACCACGTCTAGGATATCAACACAAACCGTACCGCTACTCTCCGTACGATATATATATACGTAAACGACTTTATTATGTGTGTGTGAGAAAGAGAGAGAATGTGAGTGAGTGAGTGTGTAGGGTTGTGCACGATACCTTCCCTGAACTTAATTATGTTTTAGGTAAGCTTGTTCGGTTAGATATTGTTTTGTTTTCTTTCTTTTTTATTCTGCTCTCGTTCACGTATCTGTCTTGTTTCGCTTGCCGCTTACACTTTTCACGCCGTTCACTATTCGTAACAGATGAGGCAGGCAACACCCCGTGCGTGTGGGTGTGTGTGTGTGTGGGCGTTAATTTTAAGCCACCGGACCAGCAAGGAGCAGGCACGCTCGTGTGCGCATGTGCTCAACGCACTAACGCACGTGGTTTCAGTCATTTATTAGGCTAAGTCGGGCTTTGTTTGTTTTTGTTTTTTTTTGTCCTACGTAAGCCTGTTAGTTAAAAATAACAACAACAACAATAACAAAACGCACCCAATTTTTAATTAAGTTTAAGTGGTTTGGGCAGGGTTTTATTTTCCCATTGGAAACGGTGAATCAACCAAACAACTGGAATGGCGGTTCCTGCCGAAAAGAAGAAAAAAGAGGAAAGTTGTAGTTCTGTAAGTACTTGCAATATATGTTGTGCGAGAAAGCGGAAAGAAAAGGAGTGAAAAAACAACAACAAAAACACGGGAGAGTAGAGAGAGTAAAAAATGTAACAAAAAGAAAACGAAAGTGATTAAAATGTAAAAAAACAGCAAAACATCAACATATAAAGATAAGAATGAGCATGAGTAGAGTAAGTGTATAAAGAAAAAAGGGAGAAAAAAGGAGCAAAACACAGCTGAAAGCAACACAAGTGTACTATTATCTAGAAACATGTAGAGGGAATAGCAAGCGGGAATCCAAATTCTTTCTAAATTGGTTAATGCGTTGGTTCGTTCTATCTTTAGGTCCATTAAAACAGGCAATCCACACTCCATGGCAAATTAGCTTTGCAAATAGCACAACACAAAGCGAGAGTAGATGCAATAATTGGGCAAGTAGAAGTAAGAAACGAATATTACCATCGTAAAAAAAACAAACAAAATAATAAGATCCTTGTAATTCAGCTTTATCTTATGTACGTGAATGTTCGGTAGTTTGTTTAGCCTTTATGTCGTAGGCTATGTTTTTTTTTGTGTTTTTGGGATTTATTTTTAAACTGTTGGTTATATATTTTTCTCTCTCTCTCTCTTACTCTCTCGCTGTCTTTTTTTTTAAGCTGTAACGTTATGCTCTAACTAGAACGCTTTAAACCTGTATGTCATTTCGTCGTCGTTTAAGCTGTGATTAAGTGTATATGATATATGAGCATTAAAATAGGGATATGAGCACTAAAATAGGGATAATGCAGTGTAGCAAGTTGTATAGTGTAATGCAAAAAGACACAGGAAACGAAGGTGTAGTGAGCGGGGTTTGTTTGTTTTCTCTTCTCCCTTTCTGCTGTATCCATTCGGCTGTCGCAATTTGGTTCCCAAATTGAACCCATTTGACGTTAGGTTTTTGTGGGGTTTTTTTTTGTGTTTTCACACGCTTGAGAACTAAAAACTGTGCATTGACACACACACCCACACACACATTCAAAGGACATTTGGGGAAAGGGTATCTACTTAAGGCTTCATCTAGTTGAAACGTAAAAGTAAAAAACGTACAGCTTCTGCTAACATCTACTCACACACATACACACAGTCACACGAAAATTGTAAAGAATCAGACGTATTGGATTGTAGGGCTTTAGTAGTAGTGAGTAGTACTTAAGTACAAGCGATAGTTCGAACTTGCTTGTTGCGGTTAAAAGTTTTACATTTTGTTCGTTTGTTGCCGTTGAAGACGCTTGACGAATGTGTGTGTGAGTGAATGTGTGTTTTCCGGCTATTGTAGGTACCTTCTGAACAAGACGCACATCTGTATAGCAGACCGAATTTGAAGCCGATATTTAGGACCCATTTCTAAACACCAAATAATCCCACCCGCTGCTACGATATCCCGGATAGCCTAGAGAGCTGGACTCTTCTCCTCTTAACCATCAGGTCCTAGTAAACGAAGGATCCAGCTTCTGGCATGATCGTGTACAGACGGAAGACACAAGTGTATATGTGTGTGTGAATGAATGAGTGTGCATGTGTGTGTGTGCGTGATGCCAAACAATCAATATGCGAAGCAATCTGGTACAACGGCTACGGTGGCCACCACGGTTGTCCAGAAGCTCCTACGGCCACAACGGTGTAGAAGCCTGGTGTGGATCCGGTTGTACATTCGTGAACGAAGGTGTTGGTGTGTTGGTTTTGCAATGTCAATTGCAAACAAACATGAAACAAAAACAAACTGCAAAACAGTGGAGCTAAATGGGCCAAAACAAAACAAACCACGCGAAAAAAAAAACGTAGAAACGGAAGAGTAAACTGAACAGAATGCAAGAGAAAGGTGTGACACACGTGTACTATACTGCAAAGTTTAAAGCAAAAAAAAAACGATACTATTAAAAGCACTTTAAAGAGGGGTAACAATAATGGAACATTGCTTAAGCGTCAGCGTGCGTAGGTGATAAAGTCAAACAATGAACTTATACATTGATTGTTTAGTGGGGGCATGAACGGGAAAAGAAGAGCAGATCAACAACAATATAAGATGAAAGTAATACTAAGCCAAGTGGGTGTGGCAAGCCGAAAGGTATCGTACACCACACTGAAAACCAAGCAAAGGAGAGCGGGGCAAGAACACACACAAGAACGGTTTAGATCAAACGATTGAGAGTTCGAAAGTGAACCCACGCAAAGCAACCGAAACATTATAAAGATGTGATTGTTTGAAACAAAAACAAGCAACAAAAAAAAACTAAACTAGATAACACAAAACAGAAGAAACAAAAAAAAAAAACTAATGCCTCCTATACGCGCCTGAACACCACACTGTGTTACTCTGAGGTTGAGAAAATGTCATGTCATTCACTTATTGGGGCTGTCTTCATGAAAACTCTTCCCATGAAGAATGCTTCTTTTTGTTGCTGTTGGGTTTATTTGGTCCCCCTTTTTCATTTAACTCCCCCATACCATCCTTGTCTGGAGCAGGGAAGTTGACGGTACTTGCGAATACCACCCGGCGTTTAGTAGCAATATACCGCCGTTACACGTGCTGCGCTGACGACTTCTTTGCTTCCAGGTAAGTACCTGGCAGGCGACATCTCTAATTTCGTTTTTTTCTTTCATTTTCTTTCTGCTTTCTTTCCGTTTCCTTCGCCCCCTCTGCTCCCTCCCCTCCGGTGTGTACTGGGAGCAGCGCCTGAGATACTACGAGGAGAGCCGTACGGACATGCCGTCGACTGGTGGGCGCTCGGGGTGCTCGCCTGCCGGATGTACACTGGGCGGGTAAGTAGCGATGCATTGCTGTTGCAATGGGAAGAAGAATATCTACATCTTGGCACCCCTATTCTTGGTGCATCAGCAACTCCAAACTTCTCCACAAGTCATAGATCTTTTCGGTTGGTGAAGATGAAAAACCAATCAGCTCTAGATAGCCACGCCCCAAAACGAGCTCTAGTAGGCATCTGCCACTGTCACGCTGCTAAAGCACAGGACGCTGCAGCACCTCGCTGGGCACCGAGTTCTGAGTTTTCAGACAGACTTTATTTCCGAAAACGCTCGCGACGCTCGCAACCCATTGCCGCCTCTCGCACGCAGTCAGTGCGCGCTGCCGCGTAAAGTGCGCTTGCGCTTCATTACTTGCTAGTAGGTATACTAATCGTCGCTAAATGCTAGGCGTATATGTTACAATCTACAGTTCTGGACACCGTGTGTCTCGTGGTTCCGTTACCTGCGGCACACGCGCGGAAAAGAATCGCGTCCGCGTCTCTAGTCACACTGTCTCACCGTGTACGTCTGTAAAAGTGTATCGGCGGCGTCTGCCCAAAAAAAAACCGAATGTGGTTTGATATCTCTGACCTGTTATTGTTGTTGATGGGAATTTGTGTGAGTTGTCTTTTGTATTTGAAAAAAAAAAAAAGGTTAAATCTCTCTCCTCTGGCTTCCTCTCCCAAGTATCTGTCTACAACATCTAGCTCACATCAGCTTAAGCTTTAGGAACTCTCCGTGGAGCCCGACGAGGAGTCGTTCGACGCATCTACCTCCGTGGAGGCGGCGGTTGTTGTGGTGCTGGTGGTGGTCGTGGTGGTGGTAGTAACTTCAGCCGTCGCTGCTACGGTAGAGGTGGTCGAGGCGGCAGGCTCCGTTGAGGAGCTGGCAGCGGCAGTGGTCGTTGAGGTCGTGGCGCTTGCCGTCGTCACATCACTCATCTCGGCCGGCGTAGTGGCGGAGACACTGGTGGAGGCAACGCTGCTGGTAGCCTCGCTGCTAGCGGCCGCGGCAGTGTCGGCCACCGTCGTCTGCTCTGCCGGTTCCGTGTTGGCTTCGGCCGGTTCCAGCGTCGTCGTGGCGGGTTCCTCGCTCACGGCCACCGCCGCTGGTCCGCTGGTGGAGGATGCGGACGACTCGGAGACGGCCGGGGTGGCTTGGGCGGTGGAAGACGACTCGGGCACTGCCTGACCGGTGGTGGATGACTCGGGATCCGCTGCCACCGTCGTCGCCGCTGCCGCCGCCGGCTCCACGTCCATCGACGCGGAAGTGGACGAGGCAGACGTAGTGTCGGCAGACGTCACCGGCTGAACGGTGGTGGTGGTGGTTGAGACGCTGGTGGTGGTCGAAGGTTCTGCTTCGGTTGCGGTAGAAACGGCCTCCACTGGGGCAGCAGCAGCAGCAGCAGCAGCAGCTACCATCTCCTCGGGCATCGCTTCTTGCGGGGCAGGTTTACCCCAGCAGAGGGTAACTCCGAGCACCAGCAGTACCACGGCTAACAGTTTCATGTTTGGATTGGTTCGGGAAGGCTTTAGGAAGACGAAAAGGAGAAAGGAGATCTATAGTATCGCTTAAAGATTCTTAACTGTACGAGTGAGGGGGGGTCCATTGCGTAACGGCCAAGTGTGTCACGCTGGAGTGTTCCTGGAGTGCGAGTGCATCAAAACCCCCCAACAGTACTTCTATCACTAGATCTCTCACTCTCTCACACTCTGTACAAGTTTGTGGAGACTGTTGCATACTTCACTGGCACCTATTGAAACCCCTTCTCCACATCAACACACACACGAGAACACAAACACACCAGGCTCTACACGGTTGTCTGTTGGCGGGGAGCTCAGCTTTGGTTGATAGAAATATGGTAGTTTGGAGACTTTGGGTTCTTGCAGATCTGGGTCTTTGCTTGCTCCCGTTTTGCCGTTGGCGCTGCAGTTTCGGACTCACTCTCTAGACACACTCCTCTTGCACTGGCCGTTCCCTCACCAAACTTAACAAACAAACACACAAACACGCATGAGATCGAGATTACTTACGTTATTCTTGCACAAACTGTTGGCAGGGTTGGGCAGGTACGAATTCGGCACCGGTTTTTTTTTTTGTACACGGAGAACACGAGTTTCAAAACACACACACACGCTCGCTCGCTCGCTCGCTGTTCTGTCCGTCTGTCTGTCTGTTCGTGTTTCGCTCCGTTCGCTGCAGCTTCCGAATATGCAATGAGCAGAAGCGGCCTGGCCGGTCCGGTTTTATACCTTCGCCGCCGCGTTACCGTCGCTCCCGTCGCTCCCGTCTTTCACCCAGCCGCGCGAAAAGCCACGAAGAAGGGGCTGCTGTTGATGTTTGGTTGGTTGGTTGGTTGGCCGATGATCTCTCTCCCTCCTAGTCGAGCCGTTGGCTTCTTGTTTTTTTGTTCGTTCGTTCGGTTCATTCGTTTCGCTGCTTTTCGATGTTGATTTGGAGAGCCTTTTTTCCCGCGCCAACACGAAACCATAGGGGGCACACTGGAATGGGGGGGAGGGGGCACTGCACACCCCGATGCGACACATTATTTGACGGGACGGGGCATTGCGGTGTGGCCACAGCTGGCGTTGTTACTTCAATTGCTGGCCCAAAATAATGGAACCTTTTGGACGCTCCTTGGAAATCCTCGACAAGAAGAACCGTTGGAACTCGATATCTTGGTGTGTGTCTATGTGTGTGTGTGTTTTTTTTCCTGGGGGACCTCCTCTTGGACCTCCAATCCTGCGAGGAACCATTGGAGTTGGAGAGAACTGTTTTTATTTTGAAAGTTCCACCAACTCCAAGCTCTCGGTGCTCTTGAAGAAGATCTCCGAGCTGTTGCCTTCCTTCATTGCCTCGCTTATCGATCGATATCGCGTCCTTCAACCCTCCCCACCACCCCACCACCCCCCCCCACTCGCCCGATCAATTCGCATAACTTCTGTGCCGTGGTGTGTGGGGTGTTCGGAATTCGTCCGTTCGTCCTTCGAGAATTATTTATCTTCCTCGTGGGCTTTCTCATCGGTTCCCGTTCCGTTCCGTTCCAGCGCATTTGGCGGTACCTGCTGACTGCGCGGCGGAAGGAGAATTGCTGGTGTGAAGTGTGAATTTAAAAAACAAAAAACTCCCGTTGGGGTTGAATATTTCAAGCGGCAGGCGCACGTTTGTGTGTGCCTTTCAGGAAAGGAAATTTCCCTTCTTTTCTTATCTGCGCAAAAAAAAGGGGGTAGCAACTATTTTGCTGGAATTAGTAATGTCATCTCCCCCCCCGCAAATCCCCACCACGTGCAAAAAGGGGGAAGTAAGTAAAAAAAACAAGTAAAAAGCAATACATTCCTGCAGGGAATTATGAACGCGCGGTGGTTTCGCTTTTTCCTGCCGCTCATCCATAATTACTAGTGGCGCGCGCTTGACCTTCGGTGGAATTCCGTGTGCCCCGTTGCATTATGAGGAACGTGAGCATCTTGCTGCAAACCCCTAACTGCCGGTGTTGTAAACGGACGAACATCGTCCCCAAACAGACATGGGCGAGTTTGCTGCTCCGACCGGCTGTCTCCGGCACCGCTCTATCCACTTCCGGTGTGGTGGAGTTCACACGCCGTTGCCTCAGGGCGGACGGACATCGATTCTGAGTTCAATTTTTGGAAGTTGTGGTCTTGCAAAAAAAAAAATCCCCAAAAATCTCTATCCAAAACACACGGATCTGAAGAGCAGCTGTTTTGGCTGACCGTGAGCAGTGCTGGAGCGACCACTCCTCTTGTTGTGAACCCCCTCCCCCCCCCCGGGCTTTGCTGCCCAGAACAACCGTCCCGTTTCCCGGCAAAGGGGGGGGGGGGGGGATGACCCAGCGCGGGGATACTGGGTGGGTCAAAAATCCCCACACGGCAAACCTTTATATTTAGGCCCGTGCGCTCACCCGCGACTCTTTTGCTCCTTAATGCTGAATCGTGCCCTCGGGCGGGGGAAGAAAAGCGAGCGGAGGAAGGCGGAGGGGGAAGGGGAGGAGTATATTGGATTGAGAGCACCCGGAGAAGCTCGCGTGTTGTGGTTGTTGTTGTTGTTGTTGGCGAGCGACGTGTTGTTTTGTTGCTTCTCGTCTTCTCGTGTGCCGATTTGTTGTCTTCTACGCGCCATCATCTTTACCTTCTAACAAATTCCCCCCCCCCCCCTCCCGGTGCCGCATTCACTCGCAAGCGCCGGATCGGTTCCGATCAAGGCCAGGATCGGAAAGGGACGGCGCACGGTCACGATGCGCTGTGGCAACACACAGCACACACAGAGCAGCAGCGTGGTACACCCCGATTGCGCATTTGGAATGAGTCGCTGGTGAATCGCTCCGCCGGTGGCAGTGGCCTCCCTTCCTCCTCGCATGCATGCTGTTCCGAAGGCCACTCAAGAGGGTAGTAACACCCGCGGTGGATAGACGTATATCGATCGATGCCCAGGGTAGGCCACAAGCAGCAATCGCACACAAAACGAAAAAAAAAAAAACAAAAAAACAGTTCACAACCAACAGAAGCGAACGAAACGAACGTGTGTGTGTGTGTGCCGTATGTGAGATAAATTCCCGGGGCTGCCGCTGGCAAATGCTGCTGGCGGTCGGTCGTGCTTCCAGCCCGCGTGCACCGCTGAAGGTGAAAGAGCAAACAGTATAGACAATAATAAAAGAAAAAAAGAATTAAACAAAATCAAAAGACCTACATTGAGAATAGGCGGGTGCGGGTCCTACACAATGATTATGGGGCTCCCTCCAAGTGGCCACCACACACACACACACACGCGGGCTGGTCTTAGGCGATTGGGATAATGGGAAAATAATTATGGTGCCTGGGCCCGGCAGAGGGGTGGACAAAAAGTGGCCTTACAGTCACACCCGGGCCGAGGATTGCCCAAGCCCCGGACCACTCAGCGCATCATGATTTGTGTGTGTGTGTGTGTGTCGTGACCTTTCGGGGTCGTGCCCATCCCATCCGATCCGCAGCAGATCGGTACCAGCAGCACGGCTCATTTGATCAGCCCGCTAAGCTCGCCAGTTAACACAACGGCACAGCAGAACTTGCTAATCGATGGCGATTAGCGTCGGAAGTGGCGGCGCGCCTCAAAGTGCTGAGCTGATTCCCGACTGTATGTGTGTGTGTGTGTGTGTGTGCATTACAAATCTCTGCCGCTACTGCTGCTGATGCACATCGGACGACCCGCAGGGATTCGGGATATGCAAGGCCCGCGGGACATTGCAGCGGGTTCGTGGGTCGCGGGATTGAGTTTAATAGTAATAAAAATTTCCGGTCGTTATTGAATTATTAGGCGTCGTTAGCCGGGGCTCCCGCTGCAGCCGGTGGCCACGCCGCGGCTTTTCCCGCCCGCTGGACCTTGGTCAATGAACCAGCAGCCGGCGCGCGCTGCAAGCGGCGAACGTGGCTGGGGTGGCGTGGTGTTAAACCAACGGGAGCGCGCACTATGGCTGCGCGACCTTCTCTCCACTCGACGGTGACGCACACGTGATCCGGCCGGCCGGACTTCCGGAAGTGGTTTGAGAGGAGAACACACACACACACACACACACACACACAACTACACGCAGAACTGCAATTACGAGGTGGAAAGGCAAAAGTGGCTCATCACGTCCTTGAAGGTCGGTGGTTATTATGGCAGAGCGCGCGGGCCGATCGTACTGCTTTTGCCGTTCGATCTAGATTAGATGCTGTGACGCAGCATCTGCTTCATGCAGGCAGCAGGGGAAGAATAACCAGGTGAATAGGAAGGAGCTGCGTTCATGGTATTCTATTTTTCCAGCTTCAGTTTGGGCTACTAGCAACAACTGTTAGTCAAGCGGACGAAACGAATCGTGAGAACGACCGGTTACGAAGAACTGCTTGATGAGTTGGTTCAGAGATTCCCAAAGTTTGGTGGGCCATACTGCCCACCAGTTCAGGCGCTGGTCGGTAAGAATTAGATATGTGACAACTCACTCTGTTGAGTGATTTGAAACAAAGTATAAGAGTGACTGCAGTAATATGAATATACAAGTCTCACACTGTGAAGGTAATTGAAAAAAAAAAAATGCATCTCCTTTTACGAATAAATTTGGGCTACACGTACTCACTGTCTGCGCGCAATAGTGACTCACTCCTTTCGGATTCAAATCACACACTCACTGGTAGTGATGTGCTCTCTGGACGACTCCGATCCGACTATTGGTAGTACGATATCAACTCCGGAAAAATGGGAACCAATAGTTCCGCCTGGAGTCCGAATCGTTCGGAGTTGTCCAGAGTCGTCCGAAGTCGTCCGAAGTCGTCCGAAGTCGTCCGGAGTCGCTCGGAGGTGGAGTCATCCGGAGTTGACCGGACTCGTCCAGAGTCGTCCAGAGTCGTCCAGAATCGTCCGGAGTCATCCGAAGTCATCCGGAGTCGTCCAGAGTCGTCCAGAGTCGTCCAGAATCGTCCGGAGTCATCCGAAGTCATCCGGAGTCGTCCAGAGTCGTCCAGAATCGTCCGGAGTCATCCGAAATCATCCGGAAACGTCCAGAGTCGTCCGGATTTCCAATAACTTCGGACGACTCCGAAAGACTCCGGACGACCCCGACTCCAAATGACTCCGGGCGACTCCGAACGACTCCATACGACTCCGACTATTGGTAGTACGATATCAACTCTGGAAAAATGGGAACCAATAGATCCGCCTGGAGTCCGAGTCGTTCGGAGTTGTCCAGAGTCGTCCGGAGTTATCCAGAGTCATCCGGAGTCGTCCGGAGTCACCCAAAGTCGCCCGGAGTCGCTCGGAGTTGGAGTCATCCGGAGTTGACCGGAGTCGTCCAGAGTCGTCCAGAGTCGTCCAGAGTCGTCCAGAATCGTCTGAAGTCATCCGAAGTCATCCGGAGTCGTCCAGAGTCGTCTGGACTTCCAATAACTTTGGACGACTTCGAACGACTCCTGACAACTCCGGACGACCCCGACTCCAAATGACTCTGGGCGACTCCGGACGACTCCAGAAAATTCCGAACGACTCCGAACGACTCCAGACGACTCCGGACGACTCCGAATCCAGATCTTCCAACGACCAACGACTCCGGTCGACTCCGAAAGACTTCACACCACTTCGGATGACTCTGACTCCGAACGACTCCGGACGACTCCGCTCGATTGCGGACGATTCCGAGCTACTCCGGATAATGCTGGGTGGACGTACCTTCCAGAGTCGGGTCCGTAATTATAGGAGTCGGATAAGAGCCGACTTTGAATTTTTGTCAACCATATCCATATCACTAGAATGAATTACAACCGGTTTGTAACGTAAATGAACCAAACATTAGTGGATCGATGATTTCTTTCTGCTCGGAAGTGGCATAGAACTGATGTTCAGCAATTGAGTTCTGTTAGAAAAACGATCCGATTCGTTCATGTTCTGCCAATTTTTTCTCAAACGTCATCGTCAGCTTTGTGAACTGCAAGCCAAGCGGGCGTCTGGCAAATTCCAGCGAACACCTGAGCAGCGATCCTGACACGGAAACATCGCAATCAGTGTACGGATCCCCAAACTTTCCTCCGTTCCCGGCTCCAAACGAACGGTTTCCGCCGGCAAAGGCCCCCCGAGAGGGGAGCCGGCAGGCGACCGGTTGATGATCGTGTGGAATTGCGTAAATTGTTCTAAATTGGCATGCGACTCCAGCAAATCAGCCTGCAAGAGCCCTCCCCGGTGAACACAATCACATTTTTTTGTTGTAGTCGCCGTTGTCGTTGTCTTCCTTTGTGTCATTCCAGAAAAAAAAGCCGCATTTGGGTTTGTCCGGTTAACTTCTCCGTTCTCTTTTCTCCCATCACAGTACCCTCTGATGGATCCGGCGCATCATTTAAGGGCCTCGGTGACTGAGCTGCCGATCGTACCGCCCTGCTCCCCCTACAGCAGTACGGCCATCGACGGGCCGGTGGCGAACCGGCGGCTGCTGCCAGCCTCGGCCGACCGTTTGCCGCCGGACGGGCGCGATCTGCTCCATCGGCTGCTGGAGCCGGATCCGCGCGCCCGGCTGCGGTCGCTGCTGCAGCTGCAGCGGATCGCGCTCTACCAGCTCTACCGGTGGGAGGACGTGCGCAGCAGGAAGGTAAGAAGCGGATGCGAAAGTGTAGCAAAAGGAAATAAGAAGAATAAGACACTCTTTAATGCGATCCAATTCTAGATAGTGCCGCGCGATCTGTTCGACGATGAGTGCCTGGTGCGGGAGGAAGACGCAGTCTTGTTCACCGATTTCTAGCAGCAGCAGCAGCGCGAAGAATCTCAACCCCTTTTTTGCAGTATTTTCAGTGCCCAAATAGAAGCATTTGCTTGTGAATTAACGATTCAAAAGCGTGTGTTTGTGTGTGCGTGTTTTATTGTAGTGTGTGTGTTTTTTTTTCGAGAAAAAGAAAAATGTTTTGCTTTCAGCGGAGCAAGTACGCGCAACGACACTGCTCATCGGCGCTTACGATGCGCAACCACATTAGCGTCCACGCGGTGGAGAAGGGGTTGTAATCATTTGTGCCGCGTGCGGTTTATTGGCGTGAACCGGCGGCGGCTGAAGGTGATGACGATGATCGTGATGTGATTATCGCGCGCTGGATCGTAATAATGGCCGCGGGCAGAGTAAAAGATGGCGCGGAGAAAAGAAGCGGCAGAATGGGTTCGCGTGCCCTCCCCCCTCCCCCCCCCCCCGACGGTTCGGCACTGAGTGAGGTCGGCACGTACGGTACCGTGGGGGTCGGGGTCCATTATGCCACCGCGGAGCGATTTGCTCGAATTAATGAGCGATGAAAACGGTAGTGTCGATACGATGCCAGCATTGCGTATGCGTGCTGGCGTGAGGGAGGGGGGGGGTGTGCATATCATATCAGATCTTATAAGGGGAAGGCTGTGAGTGTTGATAAGAGGTCAGAGATCATCAGCGACACCACCAGGGGCAATGGGAGGTAGATCGATTTTGCTCGATTCAGAATTATGCCTCCAAGCCCAAGGCGGCGGACGCACACTTGGTTCGATCGCGATCGGAAAGCCCCGGAAGCCCCCCCCCCCCTGGTGGAAGGATGAATCATTTTCCCTCGTTCGAAGCGAGCGAGCGGAGAAAACAATGTTGTTGGAGTAGTTCCGGCATGGCTGGCGCACGCTCGCTCGTTGAAGGTTGCGGCAGAGACCTTTCGGTAGGAGGTTTCCGGATAATTTGGATGGCTTCAGGGCCGCCAGCCATTAAAATGTGCCTGCTGCGATGCTCTCAATTGCTGAAGTACTTCAATCGGATCTTACGAGGTGTATGTGTGTGTGTGTCTGTGCGGATCATCCATAGAGCGGACAAGTGGGCGCTTGGAGCTCCGAGCTCAACAGAAACTTTATTTGGCAAGCAGTTTTTATAGGCTCTCTACAATTCTGATGTAGACATACTGTAGAGCTACAGGCTTAATACATCATATTATAAACTTTTTGGATCAATACAAACAGCGTGGTCCCACTTTGCGATGGTGTCTTACATGGTACCAGGATAAAAATCGTGTAATACTAGCTATTTCTGCTATTTGCAACTCTATTATGAATAGTGCTGTAAGTTTTTGGGAACATGAGCAAACTCTCGATTTTTCAATTGCAAACCTTCTTCATTGAATCAATCATTATGGAAAGTCGTTGGGGACGGTCCCGTGGTACAATTTTTGTATAGAGCTCAATATTATTTATTTAAGTGGATTTGGTTTGAGTATTCTTTATATTCGTGCAGTGAACTAAACCCTCTTCTTTTACTTTCTCTGAAAGTTCGGGCACCCAATTCTGAGTGACGGTGTCCTCTCTGGACCAACTTGGACGTCTAGCTGATATCCGGGTTTGTGTGCTGTTTCTCTTTAACTAATGTTTGTTTACCGTGACATCGGAGAGCCTACTAGAACCCAGACACACCTTCAATTGATTCTGGTACATCATAACACTCATGAAAAATAAAAAAATGCGTCATGATCCCAGTCCCAGTCCAAGAAATTCATGTCGGATGTCTGTAATCACTTCAAATTCTACTGAAATTCCTACGCTGCACATGTATTGCCGATTATAGTTTGCCGACCAGCAGAATCAGTTACTCTATCGGAGCTGGAGCTGTTTCGGTTCTATACCCGAACCATTCTACGTTGAATTTCTATACTAATTCTTACGCTAACCCGAATGGTATTACCGGCATGGGTTTATGATAGGTTCCAGGACCGGTATGGGTTCAAGATCGGTTCCATGACCGGTATGGAATCGAAATCGGTACCAGGACTGGTATGAACTAGGTATCAAATTCTGGACCGATATGGGTTCAGTATTATTTCAAGGACTTGTATGGGTTCAGTGTCTATTCCGTGATCAGTATGGACTCAATAATGATTCCAGGATTGGAATTTGTTGGTTGGAAATCCGACTATTGGTAGTACGATATCAACTCCGGAAAAATGGGAACCAATAGTTCCGCCTGGAATCCGAGTCGTTCGGAGTTGTCCAGAGTCGTCAGGAGTTATCCAGAGTCATCCGGAGTCATCCGGAGTCACCCAGAGTCGCCCGGAGTCGCTCGGAGTTGGAGTCATCCGGAGTTGACCGGAGTCGTCCAGAGTCGTCTAGAATCGTTCGGAGTCATCCGAAGTCATCCGGAGTCGTCCAGAGTCGTCCGGACTTCCAATAACTTTGGACGACCCCGACTCCGAATGACTCTGGGCGACTCCCGACGACTCAGAACGACTCCAAACGACTCCGGAAGACTCCAGACGACTCTGGACGACTCCAGACGACTCCGGACGACTCCAGACAACTCCGAACGACTCCGGACGACTCCGACTTCGGATAACTTCCAGACGACTCCGGCCGACTCCGGACGGTTCCGAACGACTCCGAAAGACTTCACACCACAGGTGACCATGTCCAGAAATGTGTTTCGCAAAAAAAAAAAAAAAAAACATTGCGCCCGTTATCGTTAACGTACTTTATTTTTGAATTTAAAAGAAACAATTGTCCACCAGGGGGTAGAGTTGTTGGACATCCCATGGGAGCAATGCGAAATAGATCTTCCCCAAAACAAAACATCTGCAATGTGTGCAGTATTACTGCTACCTTTCCACATATGCAGTAAACAAAAAACACAACATAAACAAAACTGGGAAAAGGCACAAAACCTGTGTGGTCTACAGTGCTGACGTTTGTCCCCCGTTTGATGCGTTTGATGCGATGCGCTTTTTCCGCTCCTTGTCCGCCTGTTACGCACTTTCCGCGCATGTGCCTGGCTGTTGCGAGGAAAATTCGCTCTCCCATCCACAAACGCACACACACACACGCTCCGCGTACACCCCAACATTTGGTTGTGTGTCTGTGTGTGTGTGTTTGCCATGTTGCAAACCATTCGCTGGCCATCAACCATTTCCTGCTGGTGCGTGAGCTGTTCCTTAGTGCCAAAGGTGGTCCAAACGGGAGGGTCCCTTTAAAAGTTTCATCGCTTGCTTGCGCGTCCCAGAGCAGATAGTGACGCTTGCGGGCACCGTGGAAAGGTGAGTGTTCTGCATCCTTTACCAAGCCATCTGTTGTTACCTTAGTCTTAGAGCGTCTGCATCTCAGCGTAAGGGAGAGAGAACGAATGTGCAAAAAAAAACACCAAAAAAGAAAGAAAACTTATCAAACCACTACTATCAACGCACAAACATACACACGAGCCCGAGGTTTTGGCACGTTGGCGCGTCCTGCCCTGGTGAAACGTAAATAAATCCCACAAGTGTCGCTCCGGACGGCGCTGTCAAAACGGTGCTGCCTGGACCGTTGTGTATTGCGTCGGAGCAGGTGCTGCTGGTGTTTTTGAAAGGGCAGGAGTAAGACGCGATTCTGCAGCCCCGTTGTCGTGTATGTGCGGAGTGCTTGATACCTTGGTACGTGTCGTGAAGGGTCGTCTCGCCCGTCCCCAAATGGGAGCTGTTTTTTCTTCTCTCCCCCGTGGCCGTGCTCCTGATCAGGGTGCCCCCCTGACCTAGGTGGAGGAGGCAAATGATACCAATAGATCTTTGGATATTCGTGTCGCATACGCGGTAGCGTAGAATACGGCAGGATGTCCTAACAAAAGCTAGCCCCTAATATCTCACACCATATGGTGGTGTGTTTGGTGCACCTGAAATTAGAGCAATCAAGGCAACAGAAGACTCACCGGGAGGCCTCAGAACATAAAATTGCAAAACCAGTGCAGGAGTTTAGGAGTTTCGCTATATTAGTTTTGTTAATGTGGAGCAGAGGAATCAGGTGTACGGTAAGGCACGAAATTCCAGACCTCGATAGGAACCTGGAACCTACGAACTTCTGGAACTCCCCCTCCCCTTCCCAAAAAGTAACACAAGCAGAACAAAGACAGAAAGCTAGGCACCAGGGAGCCGTTCTTGCAAAACGTTGAAAAATGTGGTAGGACAGTGGAAGGGGTGCGAAGGGTGGTGTCGGAATGCAACAAATATCAAGCCTCGCATATGCATTGTCGGCAGAGTCGATTTGTGCGCATATACGCGTCCACCGCGCGCGCGTTAGTGTGTCTATGTGTATGTGTTTGTGGTTTGCGAATGTGGTAGACGCGAGAAGTTGCATCGTACCAACAGTTCTAGCAGGTAGAGGAGATGGCAAGTAGACCAGATGTCCAGGCGGTGGCATCTCTTGGACGAATCTTCCGGAATATCTGGCCTTGGGACGGTTGTCGGGGAATCAAAAAGGCCATCGTCTCCAGCTTTTTGTGCTGGTGGTCACGCGATTTGTTGTTCAGAGCATTGTGTTCTATTGTGTCTGTGACTCTGTGTTTGTGTATGTGTATGAATGCAATTTATGGAAGATTTGAGCCTTGCAACGGCATCAGCAACTGCAGAAGTACGAAGGACAGCGTAGTACCCCGTTGTGTCCAGTTGCGACTGTACTTTTAGGTCCAGCTCGAAATATTTCGGCTAGGCCGAGGGTGGCACGGCTTATTCCCTGAACTTATTCCCTAAATTTGCGCAGACATACAGAGCTAGCGGGGAGACGGAGGAGGTAAGAGGTGTGAGAAGGCCTGTGTATGCAGTTTGCATCTGCCAGAGAGACACCCAGCCACCCAGTGCCATGAACAAATAGGCAGAGTTCTTTGTTTTCCCCGTACGGACGCGCGTCGCACCGAGTGTATGTATATGTGTGTGTTTCTCATGCTTTCTCTCTCTCTTTCTCTCTTTTTCTTTCTTTTTTGGTTCACCTTTAGCTGAAGCAGCACCTGCAACAACATCGGATCAGTTGGAAGAACTAGTGAGTGCATTGTGTGTGTGTGTGTGGCTGTGTTAATTAGCGAGACGTTTTGCACACGGTGTTTGGCCTAAACAATGCCCGGCAAGGTGAAGCACTATTGAGGATTAGCAAAAGACCAGACCAGATGACACAGCAGCTTGGATGGATGGTGTAACAACGCCCGGCGTTGCTATCTGCTGGTGGAGGTGGTCGTATACCACCGAGCGAGCAAGCGTGTTGCTGGTCACTGAACAGTACTGAGGGTTTTTTGTTGTTGTTGTTGAAAGAAGACTGCCGAACAGCCGAAAGTGTTCCTAACATGACGGCTCACGAATCGTACGGCTTCATCGGGACGTGGGAGGTAAGGGAGCGTAGCTCCAGACCGGCTGACACACGGCGTAATACTCATACCGATGCCGCCTCGTTTCGTTTCAGATTGTGGAGTCCCACCTGGAAGGCACTACGGAGAAGCTTGGACTAGAAGGGTATGTGTGTGTGTGTATGCTCATACCAGGACCGGGACATTCACCTTCTCTTCTTCTTCCCTTTTCCTGTTTCACGCAGCATCAAGTTCCGGCTGGACGAGATGGGGGACATCATCTGGTACAACGATCTGATCAACACGAACGGCGGCGCCCGGGACGGTCCGCTCGGGAGCCCGCGGCTCAGCAGCCTGAACGGGGCGAGCTTCTGCCCGATCAACGACTCGGCCGCCGTCCTGTTCAGCTGCGAAACGTTCGAGGTGGTGGAGCTTTCGTCGAACGGGCCGGGCCTCATCTTTGGCGCGTACACCGGGCACAGCATCGAGTTCCGCACCAACCACTACAACCCGGGCGAGCAGATGTCGCTGCGGTGCGACTGCTGGTGCGAGCTGCACTGCCAGCGCGTCAAGGAGGACCAGTCGGTCGGGCAGGAGGAACCGTTCACGCTCATCTCCGTGCTGGACGATGGCAACTTCTGTGATGTGACTCTCAAGAGTTGTGATAATGCAATCGTACGTATCGCTTGGGAGGGCGTACTTGGAGTAGTTGTTGCTTACTAGGTGCATTTGGGACATGCTTAGGGTGCTTGGAACTTATTTGGAGCAGTTGGCATTTACTAGGGGCACTTGGGGTTTACTAGGAGTACTTGGGTCTTTCTTGTGGCATACCTGGAGCTTACTTGGAGTTCACTTGGGACTTACTTGGGACATTTGGGGTTTCCATGGGGTTTACTAGGAGTTCTTGGGTCTTTCTTGGGGTTTACTAGGAGTACTTGGGTCTTTCTTGGGGCATACTTGGAGCTTACTTGGAGTTCACTTGGGACTTACTTGGGACATCTGGGGTTTCCATGGAGCAGTTGGAGCTTACTAGGGGCATCTGGGGGTAACTTGAGTCATCTGGAGGTTACTTTAAACTCTTCGGGACTTGCTTATTGCTTTTGGGGATTACTTTGGGCTTACTTCGATCTTCTTTGGAATTCTTGGGGCACTTGGGTCTTACTTGGAGCTTATTTGGAGCACTTGGGGCGTACTTAGCGACATTTGGAGCTTGATTAGGAGACTTGGACCTCACTTGGAGCAGTTGGGACTTACTAGGGGTCTTTTAGGTTTACTAGGGGCACTGGAGGTTTACTTGGGACTTACTTGGAGCTTACTTGGAGCTTACTAGTGTCACTTGGGGTACTTCAGGTTAATGATCTGGTTCTCTGTCTTTCTGTCTAGTACAATGTGCACTCGCCGATCCTGCGCCTGAACGGGTTCGACTGCAGCAGCATGACGGCGGCCTCCACCTACCAGCATCTGGCGAGCCGGTTCGAGTGTGCCGAGGCGCAGGCCCAGCAGCAGCAGGTCGCCTCCGCCGCCACCACCACCACCGCCGCCCATCCGCCGCTGATGAAGGTTTCCTCGGTGCCGTGCGCCCGAGCCGTGCGCGCCTCCAGCACCACCACCGGTCCCAGCTACGGTCGCGGCTCACCCGCCATGATGTGCAGCGTGAGTGCGAGCGCCACACCTTCCCTACACCCGGCCGCTCCACTCCTAAATCCCAACTTCCTACTCCCACCAGCATCGCTCGACTCGTACAGCCTCTCCCCCAAGCTGGTGGCGGCACACATATCCAACTCGTTCAACTGTCTAATGCCGACGGACGGTGCCGCCAGCTCCATCTTTCTCGACGTGCCAAAGCGGGCGACCCACAACCACCATCACCACCACCATCACCACCATCACCACCAGGCGGCGTCGTCCTGCTCCGACTCGAACCTGCACCTGGACCGGAACGTGTTCTTCTTCCCGGACGCGGTACCGGCCGGCACCTGCCGGGTGAAGTTTAAGCCACCGTCGTCGCCGTTCCGCGCCCGCAGCCCGTCCCCGTTCCCGGTGGCAACGCTCGATACGCCACCGTCCTCGCCGCTCACGCCCCTCTCGGTGCTGAACAACATCCCGGCGAAGATGCTGGCCACCATTCTGCACTGGCTGTACTGCGAGTGTCTGCCCGAGCAGCTGGACGAGGACACCTGCATCCAGCTGATCAACATGTGCGAAAGCACCACGCCACTGAGCCGGATGAGCGAACCGTGCAAGAATTATTTGCGCAACATCCAGCTGAAAAAGTGTAAGTAGGGCGTGAATTGGTGCTGTACTGTGATTGCATTGCCTACCCCTTTTTTTCTGCGCAAAACAGTTGTGATCGACATCATCAACGACCTGCACGACAGCCTGAACAACATGATCCAGATGGTCAACCCGAGCACGATCTCGCACAGCCCGTGCGTCCTGTGCCAGGTGTTCAAGGAGGGCGTGAAGGAGTGTCTAACCGGTAAGCCACCAGGCGTAAGCCACCCAATGCCACCTTGATCGGACTCGCTAACGTCTCTACTTCCACACCAAACGCACAGCGTTCGTGAAGCTGCTCCAGTTTTGCAACATCTTCACCAAGGACGCGACCACCTTCACCCGGCAGCAGCGGCACGAAATCATCAAGTACGTGCGCACCCGCATGCCGATCTATCTGTCGCAGGTGCACCAGCTGCTGCAGAACGTGCACCTGGTGCTCGGCAGCCTCTCGCCGGACGATCGGAACGATCTCGTCTCCTACCTGGTGCCGGAAATTACGGCCGCCCTCGAGGTGCTGACGGCGGCCGTGTCCGAGATCAAACGTTCGCTCGAAGCCGTCTGCAAGGATCTGAAGAGCAGCCAGCAGGAGCAGCAGCAGCAGCAGAAGCTGCACGAGAGCACCGTACATGCGGGGCGCACCCAGCAGCAGCAGCAGCAGCAGCAGCCCACCCGAAGCAGCACGACCGGCAACAGCCGGGCCGGCGAACGGACCCACCTTAACCGGAGCCACCACGCACGGAGCAGTAGCAGCAGCAGCAGTGGTGGTGGTGGTGGCGGCGGCGCCGGCGGCAGCAGCAGTACGTCCGTACCGTCCCGGCTCGGCCACAGCCCGTCCGAGTCGGACCTGAAGTTCTTCCTGTACATGTACGAGGTGAAAAAGATGCGTGATATTTACGGGCGCGTGACGAACGCGCTCGAGGTGCTGCTGCACAAGAAGGGCACGTTCAACGAGATGAACCTGCTGCACCAGCACCAGACGGTCAGGCGCAACCTGGAGCAGCTGGCGCTGGAGGTGCCGGCCGCGATCGGCCAGCTCGAGGAGCTGTGCGACACGATCGACGAGAAGATTGGCTGGAAGGAGTTTAAGTTTTGCTTCAAGTTTCTCACCAGCCAAGTGGTAAGGCACTCGCTGATTGCAAACGCGTTTGCCACTCTTTGCTAATCTGTCTGTGTTCGGGTCTCATTGCAGAACGGCATCGTGTCGAAGCTGCTGGAGCACAAGGCCGCGCTGAACGACGCAATGTTTTACGTAGGTGTAGTGGTGTGCTGACCAAACCCTGCCCGCTTTTACAAATGTTGGTGCGTGTGCCCCTCTTCTCTGTTGCAGATCTCGACGCTGGTGCAGAAGGAACAGTTCACCTGTGCGCTGGTCGAGCTCGGGCTGCTGGACAAGCGGAGCGTCGAGCCGGCCCTGCTGCACGAGTGTGCCGCCCGGCGCAGTGCGGTACGGTCGAGCGGGCAGCGGCAGCTCGAGTACGCCACCGTCAAGATGAACCTGGTGCAGAACCTGTGCGAGTCGCCGACCGCGTCCCACAGCAGCCTGTCGAAGAATGCGCTGAAGCTGCTGCACTCGGGCCAGCTGGCGGACATGGAGTTTGAGGTGATCGTGCCGCACCCGGAGCAGCCGGGCACCGAGGGCAGCGGTATCGTCGCGCTCGGGCCGCCGACCTGCGGCGCCGATCTCAGCCCGGACGAGGCGTTACTGCTGAACGGGGGCGGCAGCAAGGGTGCCAGCATCGAAGCACCCGGCAGCAGCGGCAGCAGCAGCAGCAACAGCAGCAGCAACAGCACCACCAGCAAGGGCGGCAGGGGCACCCAATCGCACTGCTTCAAGGCGCATCGCGTGATAGTGGCGGCCCGGTGCGAGTGGTTCAAGAAGGCGCTGCTGTCCGGCATGCAGGAGGACATTAATCGGTGGGTGTTTGCGACCTGCGATTCTACCACTACTATCATTGTATCCAACCCTGTCTCCTTTCTGCAGCAAGATTATCATCTACGACACCTCGCCGGTGATCTTCCGCCGGCTGCTGCTGTACCTGTACGGGGCGCCGGTCGACCGGTCCGTCGGGGTCGACCAGCTCTGCGAGCTGATGCTGCTCGCCGACCGCTACTCGGTCGACAATCTGAAGGCGATCTGCGAGCAAACGCTCGTGTCGTCGATCGACGGCGACTCCGTCATCTGTCTGTACGGCATCTCGGACCGGTTCAATGCGACCGCGCTCAAGGCCCGCTGCCTGTCCTACCTGTCGCAGCACACCGAGCTGACGCAGCTGGACATCTTCCAGGAGCTGCCGGTCTATCTGCAGGTAGGTTACATCGCTCCACTCATGCAAGGTTGAAAAGAAGAAAAAACAAAATGTCTTACCCTCTGCCTCTGTGTACTCTGCCATCCAGAACGAGGTGCAGGAGCTGATACGGTGGTGCGGGCGGGCCCCGGAACCGTGGTGCGATCGGGAGCGATCCCGCTCCGATCGGGGCTCCCGCCACAGCCTGAAGAGCCCGTCGAAGGCGGCGAAATCGTCACGGTCGCGCAAAACGTCACCCTCCTTCATGTGACCGTGATGACGCCCGCCCCCCTACACCGCTATTCATTGAACGCTGTGACTGTTGATCATCTGCCCGCAGGGCCAGGTGTTTGATGGGTTATATACATATATTCTAGTGAACACAACACAACAACACACACAAGCAAGCAAGCAAAAAGAAAAGAAAAAAATCCGTAGTCACCAAAACACACACCACATTCATACATATAGTGTATACTTCAAGGGAACTTTACCTGTACGAGCGGCTCTAGATGGGCTCACTCTATACGGGAGGAGGGGGGAAGGGGTGTAGGTAGTGATTAAAAAATTTGAACCAAAACTTTTAGGACCTGGAGGCACTTGGGGATTGAGCGTGAGGACTGACACGGACGTGATAGCTTCAGTACGGCTTGCGGATGGGTCCGTAAGGTGCTTTGGAGACTGGTTGGAGACTTGGAGGAGCACTCACGACGTGCGAAGGAGCACGTGCCGCTGTGAAGGAACTCTTTCGGCATGATCGATACAGCTTACACTGCAAATCGTTTCGTTTAACTGGTGCTAAATGGATTACTCAACCTGCTAGCAGTCAAATGCAGATATGTATAGGTGTGTGTGTGTGTGTGTGTGTAAGTGTGATTGTGCGTGTATAATGTGGGGTACGGTACGGCAAGTAAGCAAGGGAGGGAAAGGAGGACGAAGGCGTAGCATACTACTGTTCGATTGTTCGATGGAATGGGTTTTGATTGCTGCCATTGTACATCTTTCGGTCATTTTTTAACCCTTTTTTCTCCATTCTCGCTGTATCATTGCAGATAATTGTTGCTTACCGACAGTCGGAGACTCTACTCGCTCCCTCACAGAAAGAGTTCGCAAGAATGGAAGCATTTTGTTTAGCGAATAGCCTACTTCTGGGCGGCTGATGTACATTGCGCCTGAAAGTATGCACATACCGCACAGTAAAGGGATCCCACTGCCGATGGTCAGTACACCGGTAGTAGTTTAGGTCGGAAGGTCGGAACTGAACTGAAGCCCTGCAGTGTCTCGAAGCTGCTCTAGCTCGGACAAACTGCAATGCAAACCTTCCAGCAATGGTCTTGCGGTGCGCGGTGCTATATAACAGTAGTTTTGATCAGTTTAGTGTTCCCGGCCCCATCCTCCCCTCCAATTATAGGGTGGGCGCGAGCGGAGTGTAAGAGTCTGTGTGAGTGTGCGCGTGTATGTGTGTATGTTGCCTGTTTAATACAGTTTCCTCTAGCTGTCTTGTTCGAATGTCTAACGTATAAAACCAAACAAACAAACAAAACAAAAAAACCCCGTATTGGGCTGCCGTCTCCTATACCCAGTGTGTGTCCTGGCGGCCATGGTTGCTCCTTCCGTTCTGTATTTGCCGTCTACTCGTCTTGGTTGGCGGTTTTGTGTGTGTTTTTATTTGTTTTTTATACTGCAGACGCTTTTAATGGCGCGCGATGCGGTTTATTCTCCTCATTAAACTGAATACGAGTGGCTCAATGATGTAATAATGATGGCCGCTAATGGCGGCCCGCAGGAGCGTAAGCAATGTGTGGCACGACGATGGCACTCGCTGCAAGTAAGGAATTAATGGCACACGAATGATCGAGCTAGCTGAGACTAGAGTACATTTTGGGTATCTTCAATGACAAAGCAAAATCAAAAAAGTTGTCGTGTAGAATTTTGGGGAAAACGAACCAAGGCGAACCAGAAACAACAAAAAAAAAGAAACAAAACAGTTTTATTGTTTAGTTCTATTGGGTGCATCATTCTACTCTTCTGCCCATTTAAACAGCAAATGAAATAAACTAACAATTCACTCCGTTTTCAATGGTCATTCATAGTACATCATCCCTTTGGCGGTGGAGCAAGTCCACCATCGACAATGCAATGGCCGTTTTAGTGTCCTACTGCTGCAGCGACTATTCACCCAACAGATATTACTTCCCTCTCGTAAAATCCAACTCAACTCCGTGCATCACACTGCCCCTCACAGTCCATATCCTGGATGTAAACACCAGCACATGAACCGTGGGCGGCAGGGACGGCGCATGTGCCGTCTGTCCGTCGCTATAAACATCACAAATAGTTCGTATTCCGTTACCATAGCTACAAAACGTGCAGCTACAGTGCTACATTGCATCCTTTCGTCCCTCCCCCCCCCCGGAGGTGATGTAAGTACGTCAATAAATCGCCGTGGCTATGTATCTAGGTGGTGGTGGTGGAAGCTGCTGTTCGAAAGGATTATGGTGCAGTTGCATTCGGTCGGCGTGTGTGAACGTGCGCTTCCGAAACTGTCTGACAGATGACATGCCGGTACTGGACTGACGGTTTGCCTACGGCACGTAACATTAACCTCCGGTACAATGGTGTGTACGCGGCGGGATACGCTTGCCTGAAAATGATTGAAATGAGGTATAGAAAATATTGAGAAATTTTCAAATATCCCAACGACTTGGAATGTGTGGACTCATTATGTATCAAGTGTTTATTGTTTAGTATATCCGAAGAGATGTCAAACGTCATCCAGCTGTTGAGCCGTTCAGATGGAGAGGGCTTACAGATATCGATGTCAGAATCTGGGGCTGATTTCCAAAAATCTTCTGATTCAACACTCCAACAAAACGATTCTTGAGGTCTGACTGGTCTTTTATTTGACATTTAAACATTTATCTCTCGTTGTATCTCTCTCTCACTATTTGGATTGTGTCCTCTATCGAAGTAGGTATTACAGGCAGATACCGAACATCGTGATGCCCCGTGTGCGCTTAGAACAGACACACGCTACCGAGAAGTGAGCAGAATTGGCTCACTGCCGGGGCAGCCCCATGCCGGAGATCGCTCGGCGGCCGCTCTCTCGGCAGTTTCTGGGGAAGGTAGCGCCCTTGGCGGAAAGTAGCGACGAGGCACGTTCCTCTCAAGCTCCTTGAACTCCTGAGACGGCCCAGTGTCTTCCATCATCTGCTGCGGTCCAAGAAAACGAGCGATAGCAGCTTCATGTATCTATATGGGGAACCGGTGGACCTAGAGGGGTGTACACTTGGAACCGTGTGTCACACACACACACACTCACACACCCACAAATACACTCACAGACAAAAACATACAGCGTTAACTGTAGGGGATGGAGCGCTTATGGAGCATGCGACGCGTGCGCAAACAGACGAACCAACGGACAGAACGGGAGACAGGAAGCTACTACTCGGGGGCTACCACTGCGCGCTCTCACTCTCTATCTCTCCCCACACATACAAACACGGGCACGCGCGCGCGCACATGCCTCCCACACACTCACACACACACACACAAGCGCGGGTCGGTGAAACGTTTTTATAGTTTGTCTTCCAGCTCCAGTCATAGCAAGACTTCCTCTGCGATGAGTTTACATAACCCGCTCTAGGTGCGCCAAACTGCTGCTACTTGCGGGGACGTTTTGTTTGCATTATTTCGGGTCTGGCGTAGTGGGAGGGAGTCTTGGGCCTGTGCTGTTGGTGCCAATTGTTCCAATCGTTCTCGGTGCGTAATGTGTGCTCTGCTGTGTTCTAGTGTGCTCTAGTGTTCCAACCCACTGTTCATTGTGTGTTTTCGGTGTTCGGTGCGCTGCCCGCTGCCTGCTGTTTTGCGGTCCTGTCTGAAACTCTCCCTCCCTCTATTGTTTTCCTACCACACCTCGTGCCCAGGGAAGACCCGCAGGAAGTGGGAAGCACAAGAGAGAGAGGCTGAGAGAGAGACAGTGAGAGAGACTGACAGAGAGATAGAGAGGGCAAGACATGGGGATGGACGAGATGACTCTCTGACCGTGCTGGCTAGAGAGTGTGTCGGAATAAAAAACACGAGATTTTGCGAGTTGCGAAACCGAGCAACAGCCAAAAGGAAATTGGAAGGGCTAATTCCTGTGCGCGTGTGTGTGTGTGTGTGTGTGTGTGTATATGGTTTCTAGTGTGAACTGTTCGCACAGTGATTCCCCTCTTCACTCTCCCCAGCACCTCCCTGTGTAGTACGTAGGTGTTGTAGGTGGAACACACTGTGCTCATTGTTGTCATCTTAGTTCTTCAACAATTGTCATCCAACGATCAAACTCCTGCCGAGACACCCACATACCGGCCGAACTGGATGACGAATGTGTTTGTGTGTGTGTGTTTCGATGCTGCCCCATTCCATCCCGGTAGCACCGATCAACCCCGCCGAATGGGAAGGCTCCCAACCCCCTTCAAGGATGTGATCTGTGTCCTTTCGCGTGTCCTTTGTAATAAGATGTTTGTGGGGAAAGGGGAGAGAAGAGAGGGGTGGATGAAGGGGAAAAGGAAAAACTAGATGCAGAGAGATTCAGGCGAGAGAGAGAGAAAGAGAGAGAGAGAGAGAGCGAGAGATATGAAAATGTGGAAAGATACGGATTGCTTTTTTGTTGTTGTTGGTGCAATGTTATGTCTTTCCATCCCACTTTCCTCCCCCTTTTTGGTGGAGTGTACCGTTCGTGCCCTTTTCTCAATCAAGGCAAATGGGCCAGCAGTGACCATAAATCGTAGTAATGGACAAACAGACACACATAGGTAGCCTTTTTTTGTCGTTGTTTACGGGCCAGGAACCCAGATTTGTACTCTCGGCAAACGGCCAAATCTCAAACCGCACAAGGCCATACTCTGCACATTGGAGCTGCCGCTACCCTGCTAGAACGGGGCAACCCCCGGGACTGGCGGGTTGTGTCTCTGGCCGTTCCCTATACTAACGAGAAAGAAAACAAAAAAAAACCCTCAAGCAAGATCCAGGCACTACATCCAGCCAGGGACATCGAGGTTTCTCCATTTTTGTTGTTGTGGAACTGAAATTTTATGATCCAGTAGACTCACGCAGTTGTACTGTGGAATTGTAGGAACCAGCCAGGTTCAAGGCGCGGGTTTTGGGCAGAGTTGGCAGGCTTTCTGTTTTCTCTTTTGGGTGTCACATCACTCTCCCAGAAGCATGCGGTGCACAGGCTCCTGGCGTGCTCCATAACAGGCTGGCACGCAATCTGGGCGTCCGTAGCAGGCGTAAGAGGATGAGATTGAGCAGCTGGATAAAAAAAAGGTCTCTGGGACATTGGTTTTCCAAGATTTGTATGTCTTTCTGCTGCTGGTGCTGCTGCTGTTGTTGTTGTTGTTGTTACAGCGCAAAAAGCATAGTGTGAGCAGAAATCACGGCTGTTGAAGGTGCTTGTAAAAAAAAAACGTCCCCAAGAATTGGGAACCAACGGAGAAGGGCATTGGAGAAGATCCTCTGTGCACGTCACTGCTCATGTGTGTTCTTCGAAGAAAAGGGGATCCTAGTTGATTCCGTAGTTTTCTCAATTTTTTCTGCATTTCTTTGTCCTCTCTCTCTCTCTTTCTGTCTCTTTCGCTCTCTTTCTCTCGATCTCTCGTTCTATCTTCCTGCTTGCACTGTAACGGCCTTGCGGTGCTTCGACTCGGAAGTAGGAACGCCGAAGCTCCGCTAATCTATTGCGTTGCTCCTGCTTGTCGGAAGCTTCCATTCTTCGTCCTGTATTTTTTTCACAGCTCGCTGCGTGCGTATCTGTGGGAGGGTGTATGGGGGAATGGTGTGGGATGTACTTGAGCAGAGAGCGAGTGTGTGTATGTGTGTGGGGTTTTTGTCAAGGAGGATGTCAAGGAGGCATATCAACATCTGCCGATGGTCGGAATGTCGGAGCGTAACGGAGAGCGCCAAGAGTAGGATAGAGCGATGCACAGAAGGCCTAACGGAGACAACGCAAGACGAGAAAAGGGCCAAGGCAGAAGGATAGAAAGAGAGTGAGAGCAATAGAGCTAGAGCGAGAGAGTACCTCAACAGCCCAATCTTCCGTCAAACTCAAAAGAAAATGTTAGGGGGGAGCACAAAATCCAAGTCCAAGTAGAACTGTAAAATTGTAACTGAAGCAATGTAAGCCTCACGCGAATGGTCCACAACAAATAGGCACTATTATTAGCCCGTGCCTGTGCCCCTGTCTCTATGTGTTTGTGCATATCTGTGCGTGTGTGTGAGGTAGGGAAAAGCTGCAGCACTTTGATAAAGGTGGAGCGCAGCAGAATCGAAGCGAACCCGAAAACTCCATATCTCTGTGTGTGCAGTGACGTACAGTGGGTTAAGGGTGCAACCAAGGGGGGGGGGGGGGGGGGGGCAAGAACTTGAAAGCCTCCAAGGTTTGGAAGAATTCAGTGCCAAATGTTAGATAAGCGGTGCACGGTACAAGGAGCGGCAAAACAAAAACCCGCTAGAGCATAGGCAGCGCCGGGGGTTGGTAACGTCATTTCGAAAGATATTTGTGTGCGTGTGTGTGCGGGGTGATGCATAAGATAGTTGGTGCAGTAGCTGCATCATTAAATCAGGCTGTAATGGTCGTAAGGACTCCGCTTAGATCCGATCCAGAACGTCCATAATGTCTTCCAATGGGGAGGACCTAAGGGGGTTCTGGAGCAGAAGAAAGGGAGTTCAAGAATCAAGAATTGCTGGAAATAAGACGCGAAAGCCAACCAGCCAGCAGTTCTGGGTGCTGCTCTGTTTTATCGATACAGCAGCGACCCACCTCACCCAGCCCAGGGGTGCTTATCTGTTGTAACGAACCCTCTTGCGTGGGGTCTCACATTTGGTGCCATGTAGAAGAACTGAGCGGGGTGTAGTTTCTGGAGTTCTTGGGAGTCGTGCGTACAAAGTTTCTCGCACACAACGTCGGTTTTAAGAACATCTTAGCTGTGGGAGTTACAACACAAACTTGCTACATGTGTGTGTGTGTAGCTCGTTTCACTCCCCTCGTCTTTCCGGACTTTCAGATACAATTTCTGGCCCATCTCCGGGACTGTGCGATCGGTTTCGCGGCGGCTGTTTGTTGCCCCGCGATGTTTGCCCTTTTGCTGTTTACGTAACGTGTCGCTTTCGCAATAAAGCAGACGCTCGATCATGGTGCTCGGGGGGAACGGCGAGGCACCCACGGGTAAGTGGGAAAGTTTTATTTCTTTCCCTACTCCTCCCTCCCATCCCCAATAATGCTCCAAAGTCTGGAGTCTGGTTGTTTGTTTACGATGTTGTACTGCGAACTCCTCCCGAAGTGGCGTTCTCCGCACTCGAGCGCTGGACTACATCTGAAGCAGGGTGTGCTGGTTCTTCTGTACGCTGTAGCTGGTTGTTGCATACTGTTTCAGTAGATCAGACGCGGCAAATTGAGGGATCTACTTGAAGTCGCTCAAGTGCTCAGCCCTCCCCGGGGTATGCAGTAAAGAACCCGTCGACAAGATCAACATTCGTGGTGGAGTAGGTTTTGATGTCCAATTTCCAATGCGTTTTTTTGTTTGTTTGTTTGTTGCTGTTATTTTTGTGCATCGGCTGAGTTTGCTGAGATGATTGGAAGCGGGAAACCAAATCCTTTCCACTCAGCCCACATCGGTTTGCAATCGGTTCGCTGCAATGCTCAATGGGCAAACAATAAAACCGTCGCAGCAGGCCATAGACAGTGGCAGCATTCGGGATCCTTAGCGAGCGTCCAGCGCATCAGCAAACAAAGTGTCCATTAGTTTTTCCCCCACCTCATCTTATCGGTTCCTCATCTCACCCCGGCAGTGCTGTGCATCGGTTTGGAGTGTTGCATCTTCTCCTCGCCACCGCCGGCCATCCGGCTGCGGTTGGGGAACCTATCGTTGGCGTTTTGTGGGGCCATTGATGCGCGCCATTCGCCATGGTCGCTGGTGTTGGATGAGGGTTTTGCTGTTTTTTTAAAAGTGTTTAACCAACATATAAAGCGCATTCCCCCGATGATCAAGCGTGACACGAGGCCCGTCGACTCGTCGTGCATCCCGATGCCTCTTCCGTCCTAGCTGGCGTGAAGGGGGTTCGATTTTTTGCTGTTGTATTTTTGTTTGATGCCCTCGAGCCGAGATGCTCTCTCTCGCTCTCTGGAACGACCTACAGCACACTGCAGCTCGCTATGTGCCGCCTCGGTACATAAAATCCCCAGGACGGAAAGGCGCGAGAGCGTAACTGCGAGTCTGCGAGCAGCGACGCCGACGACGGCGGCGGTGGCGGCTGCGAGAACCAACTATCAACCGACGCCTCGCCTTCATAAAGGACAGTCACGCTAGCGGCAGGCGTTATTCCAGTGCAGTGTCTCGTGCAGTGCGCTTAGCAGTGGTGCAAGTGCAGCCGCTGGTGCGTTTGTTACCTGTTCATTGTGTCGGTTGGTTTGGTGGACTCGATGCCGTGTGGAACTGATGTCGGGCAGCAGCGGTAACTCTGGGGTTTTATTTTGGGTATTGCCCTTAGCACACACTGCGCCTTACACTGCTGCTCCGGGACGCAGGATCCTGGATCGAGGAGTGATCTGTGTGCCTTCTTCAATCAACCCCTAGGCAACGGTTTGTTTGAACGGTTCAGCAACAATCAAACACTACCCCGCAACACACATCTGAGCATCTTCAAACAAACCGTGCGCTTCACAATACACCCGGGGCGGCGTTGTTTTTGACTGTAGTTTTAGTAGAGCTTTAAGATAACCAAGCGCAAGCCCTCTGCTATGCGCTTGCCTACCCTGGGCTGGGTTTTGTTCATAGATTCGTTGGTTACTGTTGTGCATTCTTCTGAAGCATCTCCTCTCGCAATTTCTCACCAACGATCGTTAACAGGGCTACCATACCAGCGCTAAACGGCCACTAGTCAGTGACGACAGCCCAGAGATCAGGCACGAGTCAAAATCAGACCAACCGAACCACTGAATTGTGAATTGATAGTGTTCAGGCACCCAAGATTGTGACGGTGGATGGAGTAGAGAGGACGGGCGGCGACATGCAACACGCTTGATTCAGTCGGTAAGTAGTAACACGTGTATGGATCTTAGTAACTTAGTAACTTAGTATCTAGTATCTTAGTATCTACTAATCATCAGGTAATAGATTGTTTCTGTGTATTGCCTACATTCGAGTTGTTTTTTGAAAGAATCTCTGAAGTTCATTGATCGTGCGAGAGTATAGTCACGATACGATATAGATACGATAAGTACTTAAACACCAATTCCGATATCCAAATGCCAAACTTTAGATTATGTGAAGTATTACCAATGATTGTCCTTGTGGTACGGTGTTTTGAAAGTGTTGAGTTTTCTTGGAGAGAGACGTCCATTTCCATGGCAGTAGCCTGTTGCATTCCACTAACAAGAAGGTGTGTACCTCGTTACTGTTAGGCTGTTCAAGCCACAAGTGTAGACCAAACTTCGGAGGTCTTCCGTGGTTGGAATTTTAAACCAATTCCAATCGAGAAACCATTCTATCGCGTCCTCCGATGCAAGATCACTGCTCACAAGTCTTTGGATGTATTTTCTGCGGGTGGTTTGAGCCATCTAAGATCACATTGGTAATGTTCCAAGATCAGATGTTTTCAAGGCAAGTTTCCCGCCTTTATACGCTCTCGTCTAATTCTTCTTACTTCACGCAACAATCGTAGTCGATTTAGGTTGAGTTGAGGCTAAGGTTGAAGAAAATTAGATTATCAGACCCTATCTCTTGAATGTAGCCAGTTGGTGACTTCAACTTTTCAGATATGTCATCCATGACATGCATCCAGCAGAGTAGCTCATTCAATCAAATATTTTGGTACCTACGTTTGATCACAAAAAGTTTTGTCGGGCATTATCTATAGATGTAAAGAATCTTATGATGTGCCTTGTGGAGTAGCTGTCGAAGTAGTCTAGTCTTCTTTATAGCCTTTTTTCCGACAGGTTAACAGGTTTTGTTCGCTTTTTGATTGGGAAATTTAAAATTATATGAAATAATAATGCTAGTTATGTGGTGATGTGCCCAGTTGATGGCTCTTGAACTGTTCCAGTGGTAATTAATTAATAAAAACCAAAGCCGCTTAACCAGGGTGCCCATTCAAGGAACTGTAACGTGTGCCCGTGTGGTTTATTTGCTCTCTTTCTCCCTCTCTTCTGCCATGCGACATGAACTGCATGTATATCCTCCAAATGCATTTCCCCGGAAGGACTGGAATAGAATTGATTGATTGAATAAAGGTACAAAACGTTGCCGTTTGTAGCGCTTGTTGTTCTTTTCTGGCACCGATGCCACCTAGGCACGGCGGGAAGGCATATGTTTCATTAACTATATTGCTGCTGCTGCTGCCAGTTGCTGTTGATGCCAGCTTGTACCCCGTTCTGCAGCCTCATTGTGCATTTTGGGAAATACATCGAATTGATTTGCGACCGCCGAACACGCGGCTGGGAAATATTAATTGCTTTGCATTTTGCGGCAAGCGCACTGCTGCGGTCGGGTAACGCTGGTAACGCGTCGGGTCGAGTCTTTGTTGTGCCGGCACGTGTTTTTGCTGTGTTTGATTTAAATGTTGGCTGCATTTGCAAAAGGTAACGCCAAATCACGTTCTTTATTTCCATCACCTTCTGGCAAATCCGGTTCGAAGGACTAAATTCGGATATTGTTTTAAATGGTTGCTCAAGTTTGTAAAGTTTGTTTGTATAAAGTCTCTGACTTCTATAAAATAATATTAAATCGGACTTACCCTGAAATATCTTTCACTACGGTACGGTTGCTCTTAGTCAATGAATTTGGCAAAAGTAAGCATTTTAGTCAGCCCCGGAAATAGTTGCTGCTCGTTAATGGGTTGAAACTTGTTTCAAAATAAATCAATTTAAATAAAACCTTCAAAACTCGAATGATGATTCGTGGGAAATGTAATATTCAATGTCATTCGAAGGAGAAAATGATGGACATGCGTGTGTTTGGGGGTTTTTTCTGGTTAACAGTAGCAACAACAGCACTCGAATGATATGTCCTCCCACACATACTAGTACCCGTCCCCTGCAAAGCTCCACAACAGTACTGAGGAACTGAGCAAATGCGCAAAACGAAACTCTTTTTTGTAGCTTCCCTCGTTGCATTCTGCAATGGCTAGCGGCGAAAGGAATATCTTTCATCAATTATGTTGCTGGATCTGCAGCAGCAGCAGCAGCGGGTAATGCTAGCAGGAAGTCTAGCGTATGTTGGGTAGAAAAAAAAAACAACACAAAAAAACCCCGAACGATCGAATTGCGAATTTGCGGCAAATATCAATTATTTCACCAAGCTTCGGTGAAAACAGTCCAGTCTTTTTTTCGGCGGCTGTTTTATAATGGACCAGTAACTAAAGGATCATGTGCTGATGGTGTGAGTGTCTTTTTTTTAATTTAAGCTGAAAGTGATTTTTTTTAAGAATTAAATAATGAAGTTATTCGATACTTTAGGATTTATTAATGCCTTCCAGCACAATACCTGCCAGCTCATCAGCCAGAACCACCTGTTGATGCACCGTTGAGGTGGTTTCCAGTAAAATATGACAGACCGCATTCAAAAAAGAACATTGCGAAGCAGGAGAACATGAAATAAAATTCATGATAAATTGGTTTTTTTAAAGAAACAGTTACAGACCTATATTAGTAATCATTCATAGACACGAGTAACCAGTGTCGGGCCTTTTCTTTACAAAACAATTCACCCGCAAGCACAATTCCAGCAAAGCATGCTGGCTAGCCTACGGACAGGCGCTGAAATAGCATCGCCTTTTGGTTATTGCGAGCTTATCTGCCTCGTCAATGCGGATGCACAGCACAAAGCCAGCGGCTCTCGTTGTGCCGTATCATTATAGCTCGCTGCTTGTTTGTTTACGGCGAAACGTTGCGCCCGGCTGTGCATGCGTTAATTATGATACGCGCATTGCATGCATGTAGGCGCAGCGGGAACCGTCAGCTCCTGTCAATTAGTCCGTTAATGTATGTAACATGCGCTCGCGAAAAACCAAGGCTCGCGAAAGAATCCCGATCGAACACACGGCGGCGCAGCTAGTAGCAAATCGTTGTGCACTTAATGAGGTCCTAGTTAGCAAATGCTAATTAACGGAGAGTTTTATCCGGCCGAGAAGACACCGCACAATTGTTCCGCACTGCACAGCAGCAAAGTTTAGCTGGCAGCTTTTTTTTTTTCTGCGCGCCCACGAACTTGTTTAACAAACTGGCCGATACATCATTAGCGTGGTGAATGTGAGCGAGCCACGAGTTTCTAAAAAAAAAAACACACAAACAACAGAACTTTCCTTTCCGCTACTCGATGTGGTCGGGGCACTAATTCAGCGGTGTGAATGTCGAGCCCCGCTTTCCTGTTGCCGACTAGCAACTTTTCACTCTGCATTTGCTGCCGAGAGCTTTCCGGCTCGTGCGCTGCAGTTTGGACACATTGGAAAGCCTTTTTTTCCCATTTTATTGGCATCCCATAGATTTTGCCAGTGGGCGTCTCAAACTGTCAGTGATGCTCATAGCGTCATTTTTGTTTTGTTTCGTTGCTTGCCATTTGTAGCCATTTTTTCCTCGGATTGCCCGTTTCGATGAGCGATAAGTTTGATTTGATCGGTTCTAGGGAGAGAGCGAATGCCAATGCGAGCTAATGGATGCGTAACGTATGCCAAAACAGGCCCGGCCACCCTGGCCGGCGGATATAAATAGGTCGGTTGCATGCAGCTCTGTGCATAGCCGTCCGCCCACTACGACCGGGGGACAATTAGTTTTCTCCGGCGTGAATGATCAGGCTGCCTGCGCCGGCCAAATGCACTTAGCCAAAATGCCAAAAAACTAAAAAAAAAAAAAACAAATGAAAACCTACTAAGGGTATTAAAAGCGGGCACTCCCACACGCGCGCCTCAACTGCAGCTCCGAGCGATTGGGTTTCGGCTCCGGCGCCATAAACAACAAGCTCGGCAATCCAATTTACCACACAACCGATGACTGACTGGCGGCGATGCTCCCCCCGCTTTTTTATATAATTTTTGCGCCCGAATCCGTTCAATCCGCACCATTTTCGTCCCGATCTTCCCGATCAATGTCACTCAATTAGTGCATTTGGATTTTATGCGATGCAAATCGTGTTTCGGCGCAGGGGGTTGCAGGCCCAGTGCGCAGTAAAATGGCGGATGGGCATTACCCAAATGCCGCGTGATTGAGTGGTGCCAGCACGGGTTTGATAATTGATTTTTCGGTGAAAAATTCGGTCGAGTTTGCTATCGCCTGGACATTGACGTGCGGACTTTCCGCGCTTGGCACGACCGCTCGGGGTGTAAGAGGCACCAAGGGGAGATCTGCACTATTGTTACCGCCTGGGAGCCGATCCCCACGGCACACTGTGTAGCAGCTGGCGGCGGGTGGAATAAAACAGTCGGAAAACAAATGTCCTGTGGGCAGCTCTGTGCCGCTAATGGATTCGCAATAACATCGGAAACCACTTGCTGGAATGCAAACACAGCAAACCACGCAAGGAAGCGAATGCAGCTGAGCAAAACGCTTGGTCTTGGTGGCCGGCGTCGCTCAAACACGGGTCCCGGGCGCAAAATGCAAAACGCAAACCTCGGACAAGCTGCAGCAAACGGTTTGGCGTGTGTGTACCGAAGGCTCACCGGACCGGACGCGGCGGTCTAATGGTGTCCCGGCACGCACGCACCACAGGCCAGTACGTGGAGGAGCAACACGAGGTGGGCGAAGAAGAGCGGGAGCGAAGACAAACAGTCCACCCCAGGGCACCCCATGCGCCATTTGTTGAGCGGCTGTTTTGTGATTTTTTCGCATCCCGTGAGCGTGCGTTGGGTTGGGTGTGGTGAATCAATATTAAATCAGTGTCCGATTCGAGCGCGGACCGTGATGCACTTGATGCAAGATATCTTAATGGTTTCGCCACGGCAGGGAAAGGATGGCAGCGGGCATCTTTGCCGGCAGGAAAGCGCGGGCGCGGCAAGGTTCACATCCCGGAGATGGCGATGGCTGTGGCCGGAAATTGCTTTACATGCGACATTTCTGCATCAGCGACTTGCACAAACTATCATCACAGGCGGGCGAGCGCGCGTTTGTGTGGGGGGGGGGGGGGGGCTTCCCTGCACGCTGCATTAATTGTTTTATCCCGTCCGTCCTTGCACCCTCCGAGCACTTTGCAAGGTGGGTACCGGGCGCAAAGTCTTAGGCTTACTTGGGATGTACGATCGGCGGGGGGGGAGGGGGGGGGGAAGCGAGGTGCAGCGGCTGCTATTAGAACCGATGCGTGTTGGCTGTTGCCGTTCTTCTGTCGGCCCCCGCAGGATATAAGCGTGATGGAAGGGTGGTGGGGGAGATGATACCACTACTCCATGATTGCTTTGTCCGTTTTGTATGTGTGTATGTGTGTGTGTGTGCGTGTGTGGAGAATGGAGAAAGGGTTTCCACAGGCAGGAAGTGTGGTTGTGAAATCCAGCAAAAAAAAAAATGGCATCATGCACCATTTGCCAGCCACTTTGCAGAAAGGAAGGAACCTTCTCCCTATCCTGATGGATAGAGGAGGCAAAGAGGGGGGAGGGGGGCAATTAGGGCGGGTTGGTACCGGTTCGAGCTATTCCGAGACGCCCCGGGCCTTGTGCTTTCAGGCATCTAACCCGAGAGCACTGGTTTTGAAGAACCCGTTTGCCCGTTTGCGAAGAGCTTGGTTCAGAATTGTTTGGAGGCTCTAAGGAACAGCTACGAAATTGCTCCGTGAGACAGGTTGTGCTCGCGATGTCTACGGACTTGCTCACAGTCAAGTCTCGTATTGTTTGGCGTGCTGTACCATTACGCACCGAGGGTGAAAACTACAGAACTGAAGAACTGTAGGCTTGAAGAAGTGAAAAACTGAAGAACTGGGCAACGAATGAAATAATGATCCGAAGAATTGAAGAACTGGAAAATTGAAGAATCTTTCAATGATTTAGTCAGTGGCGGATTTAACGGTACGCGGACTGAGCGGCCGCGGAGGGCCCCGTCAATTTAGGGGCCTCGCGGATGGTAATTCCAGCATATACAACAATGTGTACAGTAGTCTCATCGAGAACTTCTGTGCCCAATAGGGGCCCCATGGACGAAGAAACTCATACTTGGTGTTTGGTACTTGGTGTCCAAAAATGATATCGAGTTAGCACTTGTTTTTTTAGTATATCGTTTCATAGACTTGAAATAACGATCAAGTATAATTCGTAATTCGTTGTTAGGCAGTGTGTTAGATCGTCATCAAGAAGTTTGTGATCTAGGCGTTACACTCTCTTTAAATTTCTGTTTAAACGTTGACAACACTGTTAACAAGGCATACAAGATGCTAGGTATTATCTTTCGAAAATTCCGATAATGTAGTGGTGTCTTAAGTCTTAAGTATGTCGTTGTTTATTTGTCTTGTGTGCTGCTGGGTGATGTACTACTCAGTACTTTGGTTCCCGGATTGCACTACGATGCTCAACACAAACTAGGCAACACAACGAAAGTTTTTAAGACTCGCTTTATAATGCGACCAATTCAGAGGACTTACAGCCATGTCAAGTTATCGCTCGCGTTGCCTTCTGCTTGGCCTATAGACGCTCGAACACCGTTTTAAGGTAAACCAATGTGTATTTGTTGCTAAAATATTCGTCTAAAAAACGAATTAGACGTTGTTTCTTCGAGAAGAGCAACATCTACGTGCCTTCGAGACCTCTTCGCTCTCATAACTGGTTTGTTGGTGAGAACAGGCATACCTTATATGGATACAATGAGCCGTTACTCTATGACAAGGCAATTCAATACATGGTCTTATCACTTTGATTTTAATTTAATGACCAACACATTTAAATAGAATATTTTATTAATTTCCAATTTTGGCGACACTGGCTTAAGACAGATGTTAGGGGAATAAGTTAGGGATTAGGTGTTGAATACCTTAATAAATAAATTAAATTATTAATTTATAAATAAATAATTTAACTTTATGGGTAGTCGAGGGATCATAACCCCCCCCCCCCCCCCCTCGCCAGCAACCCATTACGGTGAGTTTGAAACAAAGCCAAATACAATATCCTCCCCCCCCCCACCCCCTCGCTCGTCACCAACAGGGGGCCTCACCTTCTTTTACCGCTTAGGGCCCCCGATACCCTAAATCCGCCACTGGATTTAGTCCAGGAACTCAGGACATGAAGGAATGGACAACTGAAAACATTGAGGCAACAATACATATTTAGCTGCAAAACCTGAAGTAATGAAGAACTGAAAAAAGCAATGACCAGAAGCATTAAAGACTTAAAAAACTGAAGAAACTGTAAATTCTTGAGTTAAGGAACTAGTTTCATGAGATACAGAAGATTACGGGGTGGTTCCGTCGCTTCAGTCGTCAAATCACACGAACAATATGGACAAGGCCGTCCATCGCAAGGACCCAATGAGACTATGTGATACTTCATCAAATCTTCAAAGCATGTACATGCATGCATGACGGCGTAGGTCGTTACGCCAATAAGAATAATATTTAAGATGTGAACGATTTCAACACCGAAAAAAACTATAAGTTCTTCAGATTACATGTGTACTATGTGAAGTAACCGAAAAATTGAAAAAAAAACGATGACCTAAACCATTGAAGAGCTTAAATCCTATAAATTCTCAAAAATCTACCAAAAAAAGAAACTTTGAATTCTGGATTTGAAGGAACTAAACGCAGGACACGCTTATTTTGGGCTAAAATACTAAGGACCTATCTTGGTGAAGTACTGGAAACGAATAAAACAGCTAAAAACTGAAGAAACTATGAAGTTTTTGAGTCAAGTTTGAACAACAAAAAGCTGATTAAAAATTACTGAATAACCGATGTACTTGGAATTGAATAGGATTGTTAATGCTCTAGAATGAAGTTTAAGGGCTGATGAATAAAAAAAGGAAGAATTCACATCCAAACCATTGGTAAAGAAAATAGATCTGATTTTCAACCTTCTAGACCGACAATAACTGGATGATATTAAAACTATCTAGTGCTAGGAACAGTTGAAGGAACATGTTGGTGAGTAGATTCGCTCTGAGATACTCTGATGTCTGACCAATTTCTTGATGATCCTGACGTTGCATTGGACATTGGAATGGTTAAAAGTTTGTGCAGTTGCTTCCAAACAGCTAACAACCTCCAATAAAATACAATATGAATAAGTTAAATCCAATGTCCCCAACCGGCGAGACCTGGTTCCATGTCCTATAGCTGAGGCTGAGCAGGCATCAAACTTCCTTACCCAGAACCGGGATGTTATTTTCCATTGCACAATGGCAAACTGATGCAAACAAGCCACCTGAGTTGTGCACTAGATTAGCTCTTTCCGCCCGTCTAAGCACGAGCAGCTTGCGATAGGCGAGGCGTATTTGCTTTTTGCGTCCAGCATCGCGTCCCCCCCCCCCCCCCCAGTTTCGTGCTTTGCTTTGGAGCGCAGAAATTCTCCAACCCAGAACGGGCGAGAGCGATGCATTTTATTTTCCACAAGACTGCTCCCCTAGCAGCCTGCCCGCGAAAGTACGAATCAAGGTAGAGCTGACTGTTTGGGCTTCCTTGTGCGCGGACGGCGCATCCAAACGAGTGTTCAATTATCGACGATCAAAATCAACTTGTTTACCCGGTTCGAGTTTTCGCTGGAAAACATGCCCCCGAGCGGCATGGCGGTGGCGCTGGTCCTCCATTCCGGTTTCGCTTTTCGGGCAGCCCCCGTTCCAGGCACTCGCTCGCGCCGAAGCGTAATTCTCCGCCGAGTTTTCGCGAAGATGCCGCTGCCACTGTTTCGCGATACGCTGGTTGAACTTGGAGATAGCAATTGTACACCCATCCCGGTACATATCGAGGCGAAGGAGACCCTTAGCGGGTTCCAAAACCTCTTCAAACATATAAACAACAGCAACCGACTCGGTATGTACGCCCGCGCGGAGTGGGCCGATGAAAAAATGGCGCGCAGCAAACCCGTAAGCAATGCCCGATTATTCATAGATTTTGCATACGGTTCCAGTTGGTTGACCTTTTTTTTCTTGCTCTCGACACGGCCTCCTTTCTCACCTCCCAAGAGGGTCGTCCCTGTGGGCCTCGGTCGGTTTCGTGCCCCGTGTCCGTTTGGTAAACCCTTCTGTTTTCCCACCAATCCGCTGATGTGCTCCCGCGATGCAGTGGGACGCCTCAAACCTTTTGTATATATATGTGTGCGTGTGTGTGTGTGTGGGTAGGTGTTGTTCGTCGTTACCGGAGTTTGTGGAAGCTCGTTAGTGAAACTCCACGATGCATCATCGTTATCGATTCAGTATCGGTTGCGTCGGTCGGCCCCGGGCGGCGCTTGCTGCATTTCGTTTGGGGGACCCGGCCTGAGCCGTGTTTGAGATCCACCTGCTCGCCTGTTCCGAAGGCTGCTTTTGTTTGTGTTTCCTCCCGGGCACTCGCCAATGTTTATTGTTCATAATTTTATCCCACCCGCGGCTGACTGACCTTCGGGCGGTGGCAGTGCAGCGCAGATGTTGGGCGGGGTTGCCGGGGTTTTGCGAACGACTCGGAGGCGAGGCGCTCGTATCGACTTGTTGCTGGTGACATTTCAAGATGAGCGGCGGCTTATCGTTTGCCTGTGGAGGATGCTGCCGTTGCCGATGCCCCCCCCCCCCTGGGACGGCTGTGTGGCACGCAGTACGAAGGTGTCTGCCTGGTTTGCAGCACCATCTTGTCCGATTGTTTATCGATTGCATCAGCAAACGCCAGTGATTGGCCAATCACGAGGCGTACCTGTCACTTATTTTTAACACAATTCATCCGACTCCGGAACTGCGGCAGCAAACGACGAGCGCTGACGCCAACACGGAAGGGCTACAAACAATGCTAGCCTTAAACGATGACAAATCACTGTAAAATGGGGATCTTTTTCACGTAGAAAGCTACATCGGAAACGTTTCCCTCTAGGAAGAGGGCCTTTGATGTGTAATGTGTGTTTAACAATTATTGCAATTAGCTTGTGTTAGGGTTAAACGTGCTACTGCTCGATTCAAATTCAAATATCGTTACTGGGACAACAACTAGGAGAACTAATTCAACGAAATTTAATTGGGCAACCATCAACATTGTGCTATGAGAAACAAAACAAAATTATCAAAGTAAATGTCAAAAATCCTTCGGGAAACCCTGTAGCAGGAGATGCGCGCCCAGCAAATGATGCCCATTACCCAATTTTCCGGCCAATTCTCACAGCCTATACAAAAGCACAGCATCTTTCATTCGGATGTGAAACGTTAACGCATGGTATTGCATACATGCAGGCGGTTTAACGTGGTTTGTCGCTGTTTGTGACTGTATTTGAAGTAAATTGGTGCGAAAAAAAACCTGTTGCACGTTATGTGCTTGCACAATAGTTTACGATTTTATTTAAAATCAATCATCAATTATAATGCATAGTGCCAGGTGAAGGACAGTGCACGGAGGTACGCTTTCCAATGATCGATCGATCACGGATAGTGGTGGGTTTCATGAATCTTTCGTTGAGATTCATTCATATGAATCTTGAGCGAAGCTCGAATCGACTCTTCAAAGATTCATTTATCTCGAAAGATTCACGAATCTCCAAGGATTAATGAATCCGCAAGGTTTGAAGCTCGAAGAATAAATAAATCTTCAAAGATTCATGAACCTAAAAGATTCATAACTTCAATAAAGTTCAAATATCTCCAGGGACTCGTGAATTTCTTCAAATGTATAATTTTCAAAATATTGTATTTGCACGATTCCACCAAACAACATGCCCGTAGCATGGATCGTCTCCCCGTAGCAAAACAAACTATCCGGCTTGCGTGGTACTTGCCACGAAGTCCCGAAAACCTGCAAAGGTTGGCGTGACCACGTAGGTTGCTATGCCAAGAAGATGAGCATAATGAGCAGCTCAAGCTCTATGCATTTTTCGAAATGTATGAATTTTTTGAGATTCATGAATTCCTAGAGATTCGTGAATCTTTCGAGAGTCATGAATCATTGGAGATTTATGATTCCTTACAACCGAGATTCAGATTCATTGAATCATTTCAAAGATTCATTCAGATGCATGAATCTGAAACAGATTTACCCAACACTAATCACGGATGTTAGTTCATTCTGCTCAATGATGCATCGATGAACTGATGTTCTGTTCATTATTTTCTATTTTTTTTATTGACTAGGGAGTTTTCCCAATCCAATTTTGCTCATTGAAGGGTAATTTTAATTCATGATGGCTCATTTTATATTCATTTTGTCGAACTTTTTGCCTCCTCGGATGTACTAGACATTCACTTTGTTTTTTAGCCATCTCCTAGCTTTAGTTTACTGTTTGATGTTGAAATTGTATCAAAAAATAATTGATACACCCGCGGTGCTGCAACCAAAAATGTAACAAACGATCGAAGCAGCAACTGGGGCGAGTCGATCGATCGTATCTTCGGATCGCACGTGTTTTTGCAGAAAAATGTGAAAGCTTACATGTTTGCAACCGTCGTTAGGACGCAGTGTTTAAAATACGCTATGAATGTTCAATTTTGAATGAACTGAAGTTCATTTTTGTTCATCAAGTCCATAGCAAACTATCGCTCATCATATCAGACAGATGGGAGGTTATGAGACGAAACAAATACAAAATACACTCATACAATCAGAGCTATGTTTTCAACGGGACTTTGGTAGACTTTCGAACTATTCAACTGCTGCGACTACTTCAACTAAGACCGGGCAAGGAATTACCGTTGCAGTATGCGCATTAAGGCATAAGCTTGGACTGTCGTCTTTATTGACACAAGTGCCACATCTCCTCGAATGTTTAGCTGCGTTATTTGGATACTTCATCGCAACAATACCCTGTCTTGCACAGCATAAGACGATAAAGTGGGAAAAAAGGTTTAGAATGAAAGAAGCTCCATTTATTAAATCCGAAATAACCGTTTTAGCTCCGCTCACGCTGCAGTCATTGCATCGCACTGGAAAGGTTTAAAACAGCGAAACAAAACAATCTTCCGGAATAGTGCCGTCCGACGCGGAACGGAACGGACCCCTCGCCCAGGGTCCCGTGTTTCCACGAACTCCCTGTGCTGCAAAAAGGTTCAATTTCGTGCAGCATAATTCGTGCAGCTCGTTAGGACCGGGAAAGGATAGCGGCTGTTTACACCCGGGCAACAACGTTAGGATACGCCAACAGCCAACGGCGGTAAGAAAAGCAGTCCGACATGCTTGCCTCGCCCCTCCGCGCGGGTTCCCGTTTTTACCGCGTATGCCCCATGCCCCCAGGGAATGGTGATTTATTATCGCTGCTTTGAACGATTAAACGTACGTTTACGCCTGCCCCGTTCGTGTCACGGGGATGTCTTGTTGTGTGTGTGTGTGTGTAACTTGCCCCCATTACACAGTGGAGAGGGAAGGAAACAAAATCACATGCAATCCATGCCCGGTGGGTAATGGAAACATGCATATTTTACTACAAACCAGTTTTTGTTCGTTCGCAAACCACTGCCCTGTGTGTGTGTGTGTGTGTTCCCGGGCCGATGGACGATGAATAACTTCCTGTGAAATGTGACACAGGACTGCGGGGAGCGTGGTCAGGCGGTTTCTGAAGGCGGAGTTGACTTGAACCGATTTTGCTTGGGTTTGCTTGAAGCTCTTTTCTTCCCATTTTTCTTATTAAACTTAAGCTTATTTTTTAAAGCGTTTTATCCTTAGCTTGTTGCCCAAAAGTTGGCTGCGTTAGGCGAGAAACAACTTTATAAACTGGTACCTACCACCGCAAGGAGCTTGAATTTACGTTACGCTACGTTATGCGTTTACTATGCGTTACACGTTGCGTTACCTACATACGTTATACGTTAAAGCAAGGCGTTATTTGTCTGAGAGTTTGCATTTAGGATCAAAATTGTCCCGTACAATCATTGATTCAGTGCATTGAAACAGTTTTCCAATCCTTCTCCTTAGTAAAGACGTTGATTTGGCTCAAACGGTATGACCACATGTGAACAATGTTATTCCAGGAACGAGCATCCCTTACAGTGACATCCACAGCGTGTGCACGTTGCACGTTACTCTAGCACATTTAATGCACTGCCCTTAATTGCAAGGTCCCGGCACAATTGAATAGAGTGCAATATTTATACCACCTATTAAGCTTTACGCCGGCGTACGTACGGCACCGATTACCGCGCGGTGCGCTGGCATCTGCGCATCACACTATCTGCTGTTTTTTTTTTCTCCCGCGAGACGCAGCGTTGCATCAAAGCGGCGAAACCATCAAACTGTAGCTATAATTTTAATTGACATAATAGCGCTCCGAGAAGCAGAACCGGTCCGGCTGCGAGGGACGAAGCGGAGCGCTAAACCCCGGGGGTTCTAAAATGTTTATAACATTTGCTGGCAGGAGCGCGATGGAGACGCCAAGTACTTTTGAGCAAGTGAGCAACGGCACAGATGATAGTGTCTATTGTATGCGACGCTGTTGTGCATACACACACACACAGAAACACACACACAGACACAAAGAGTTGCCAGCTGGGTTTGAGCAGCGAGGTGCTGGTTAGACGATGTCCAGTATTTTCGACCGTAATGTGCTGGAGACTGACGATTGATTGATTTTGATTGATGAAAACTGCCAACAAAAGTGAAGCCACTCTGGTTAAATGAAGCTCCGGGTAAGGTTGCCGTAACGGTTGCCCATGCCAGGCTCGCCATGTAATACAATGTGATTAGAGTAGGTTCCGAGCAGCTTAAGGTTGCCTGCTAAATTTCGGAAAATATTTCTATGAGGGCCTGGTCTTGTTCAATTCGAATCTTTGCGAAAGGTTTGAGCCGATGCCTTTGTCCTCGAGCGCTACGATGTGGGGATGGTGTCAAATGCTTCAAGTACAACAGTGCACAAGCTCTTTGGGATAGTCACGCTCAGCCTCAAACTCCACCCAAAAGTAGGAGCGAAATTAGTAACCAGATGTTGAGCCAACTGTTCCTAAGCAACGACTTAAAAGTGAAGTAAAAATGTAAGATGTAGGTGCTGAGCGTTTATTCTATTAGATACATCCTACAGCTGTATGGCAGCAAGGATTATGTTCACATTAAGCTTCTTTCCTTTCTGGGAAACTGTTTTATGGGACGACTATTAACGCTGCCGGTCAACAAACTGTCCTCGTGCGATGATCAATTTCCAGGATAGAAGATTGCCCTGGTTGTGATGCTGTACACTTACGGCAGCATATGAGCACATAAGCCCAACTATATCTCCATGGCAAATGGCACCGACCGTAGAACGACACAAAAAAAAAAAATAACCGCATTCGATCTGTGTCGGTGCAACTTATGCGCGGCTCCGCTCGCGCAAACACCTGCACCACCACCCATTGGTATGTGTGCTAAGTATAGATTTTAATCTTACGAGAACCCATCGCTCAGCGCACATCGTCGGCACCGGTTTTTAACGCTCTCGCCCAACGATTTAGACCGTCCCATGCTCGCCTGTTTCCGGATGTACTCGCCATGTCCGCAAAACCCTTTTTGGTGCGATAAATATTTTGCTCCAATAATCGAAGCAAGCCACGGGGGAGAGCACATTAACATTAAGAATGAGCAAACCCACCCCGGGCGGGGTGTTGTTATTGCGTAACAGGATTGCGGTGCATTGCAAGGGAGGATGCATCGCGCACACACACACACAGTCACACAGTACGGTGAACCGTTTGCTTTTTCGCCACTGCTGCTTGCCCCGAGAAATAATTGTTTACATTTTCAACACCCGCTCGCTCGGAGCTGAACTCAGGCAGTAAAAGTAAGGTGCAACACGAGGGACTGGTGGGGCAGTGCCAATAATGGATCGTCTAAGGCGGAACGGTCTGCCGTGACATACGTGGTGGCGGATCCTGTTAGAGCAATCAAAAAAGGAGTGCTTTATGACGGGAATAGCTCCATCTGCATCAGATTTCACCCCACCGGAGCGCATCCAGCGGAGCGCTAGCTCTTCTCCAAGGAGTTGAGGAGGACAGTGGGAGGAGGGGGTGTTCATCATCTACGCCACACATAGGAAGTGCGGGGCCGCGCGGGGTGACGCACAGAACGGGTGGCGCTGAAATTTATTTACTTTACTCACCGATGACAGTTGGACGCACAGCTTTGCCGTGGAGGCTATCAGCGCGCTTCAAAATAGCGGGCAATAAGAGCGCGAGTGACCTAACCCCCCGGGGACGTGTGCGACGGGAGACTGGGTGCTGACAGATTAGTTTTCTTTTCAAGGTTGCCCGGTATGGTTCGTTCCGTGCCGTGCTGCTGCGTTCATTTCCTTCCTCCCTGTCTTGGAACTGGGATAATGACGGGTGCCGTGCTCAGGTTGTGAGCACTAGAGCAGCGTCACCATTGCTAGGATCATCATCATCGCTTTTATGATCTTCCAGACCAGTTTGGGGTCGGCAAGCAGTAACATTTGGAGTAGTTTAACGGTCATACAGTAACAAGCGCATTACTTTTGTTAAATCCTCGCTACTTGGATGACTATCTGTCATTAAACACTGCTGTCGGGAATGGTTCATTGAGCAGCATGGTAGCGAAATCCGTCACTGGATTGGAGTAGGAATTGTGTCGGTTTCTGGACCGGGTCATGGTTGCGATCATTTCCTTCACTGCGGCAGATTAAGGTACAATGTTTCGATAGGAATAAAATGGGGATAAGTTCCTCCAATTCTTCAGCAGGGATTAAAATCCAGTTCGAGATCCGATATAGGATCTAGATCTTGATTTAGTTTCTGGCCTAGTATTGGTTTGTAATCAATTCTAGGACCGATATGGATATATGAACAGTGCCATGACCAGTATGAGTTCAGGATTAGTTAAAGGATCGGTATAGTCTAGGAATCAGTTTCAAGACAAGATTATTTCCAGGAACCCTATGAGTTCATGATTAGTTCCAGGAGCTATGAACAGATTCAGGATCTATTCCTGAACCACTATGAATCAAGTAATAGTTCCAAGACTTGTATAGGATCGGTATGGATTCAGGATCAGTTCCATGGCCGGTATGGTTTCAGGATTTGTTTCGTACAGATATGGATTCGGGATGAGTTCGAGAACCTACATGAATTTAAGATCAGTTTTCGTAGTTTTCGATTTGTAGTAATAATATTGATTTACGATCGATTTTGCACGATCGATATGGACTTTGGATCAATTCCAGTAACGGTATGAGTTTGGAATTAGTTTTTGGATCGATATATAAGGTGTAAGAATATCTCGAGGACTAATTCATATTAGAAGATTATTTTCAAAATCGTATAGGTTCAGGATCGTCATCTCAGAGTTAAAGTATACTTTGAAATTGCACAGCCCTGTAACCGGGCCGAATTGACTAGCACGCTACAAACAATTCAACCAACCAAATGTTTCAGCCAGAAGATGCTCTAACGCGCTGGTGTGTATATTTAATCTTCTCCTTGTTTTTTTTTCACGTTCCAGATACATGAGGGGGTGACATCGAGATGGGCCAGGGGCTCGAACCGTCAACTGCAGATCTCTTTCTGTTCTCCCGGTCGCAGCCCCCCCAGCTTCCGTCTCGTACCGATTTCTTCGAGCGATCGAAGAAGCAAGCGCATACTAGGGACAACAGTATAGGCAGCAGCAGCAGCAGCAGCAGCGAGCGAGGAAGCGGCAACGGCAACGGAAAGAGCAGCGGCGACGTACGGTTTGCGCTGACCAGCAGCAGCACAGACACACCAGCAGCTGCCCATCACGCACGGTGGCAACGGTGGCCCGCACTATCACATCACCACCATCACCACCACTACTACTACTATTACTACCACTACTACAGCTACTTGCCGCAGTACATCGGTGCGATTGGCGCACGCGGTGGATGCCGTACGTTTGACGTACTCTTCAAACTTTCATGGTAAGTGTTGGTGAGTGGCGTGCGACGGATAAGTGGATGAATAGTGTCCCCGGTGGTGGAATGACTTTTCTCTCTCTCTCTCTCTCTATCTCTCTCTTCCTCTTGTGCTAGAGTTTTCAACTAACGCACGCAACAATGGAGTTTGGCTAGGAAAGGAACGTCGTCAGTGATCTGCGCTTCAGGTGAAACTAATCTCGTACAAAGAGAGACAGAGAGCGAAAGAGCGCGAGAGAGCGAACGAAGGCAAATGTAGTTGACACATCAAACACACACATACACACAGATCCACACTGACGCACGTGTGACCGAACTCCAGTAACACAGCAACAACAGCAGCAGCAGCAGCAGGAGCAGCAGCAAAAAGAAACAATACTAAAAGCAACAACCGAAAACGACTACTACTGCAGACACCTATACACAACCTTCTGGGAAGCAGAGCAGCTAAACCAGGCAACAACCGTCACACACCTATACACAAACACATACCGTCTGGAGGCGCTTCCGAAACCATATCCACAATCCAATACGGGTATTGTTCCCCTTCATCCGTTTTGCTTTTGTCAACCACGCATCACCACGCTCGACGTGCGGACACTGCCGGTCAAGCAGTAACGTGTACGTGTGTGTAAGGAAAGGCTCTAGCACAGAGAAAGCGAGAGCGAGCGTACAGCACGACGCCCAGTATTACGGCAGCGCACCGGCCGTGTCTGCTTGCGAGTATCATCGAGCACACTCAATCGCCTAACCTTAGCACCAGTAGATGAACCGTGCGCCATGGTTGCGTCCACCCAGTGAGCGCAATCGTATCGCAACTCTCCAGTAACAACAATATCTGTAAGACTCTGTTACAATACCGCCAGTACCTTTGCTACTACTACTACTACTACTACTCCTACTACTGCTAGTATTTCTACTACTACTACTACTGCTACTACTGTGCTATCGTCTACACTCTTTTACCCTGTCTGTGGTTAAGACATCCACCGTACACTAGTAGATAGTTTGGTCCACCGTTGGACTCAGGGCCCCCAATCGACAGTGTCAGCAGGATCTGGGAATCTGGGCGTTAAACCTCCTACCAATCCGATTCAGGAAATCGGGAGCCAATCAATAGCAGTACTATTCACACAAAAAACACCAACAATCAATAGCCTGTCCCTCAGCAGCCTCGATACCCGATAATCACGACTACCAGCTAGGACGACTCTCAAGCTAGGGAGTTTTTCCCCTCAAAAACCAAACTTTTGATACTAACGCAAGGTGCTCAGACTCTAACGGCACCGGATCCTCAAAAATCCGCCCCTCTCAGCGAACAGAATGGCCATGGATCCGCCCGACGTAGTGCTGTCGCCGGAGCGCGAGAGCAGCCTGGTAGCGACCGCTGGCAGCAGCAGTGGTGGTGGTGGCAGCAAGTCGACCACGGCCGCACTGCTCCAGCTACAGCACCGGGCAGCCCATCCACAGACCCCACCGGCTGCGTTTCATCTGACCGGCGGCGGTGTAGGCGAGCCGGCACTGCATCAGCAGCGCTCGGCACTGCTGGTGCAGCAGTCCTCTACCACTACGACGCCACCAGGCAGTAGTGGTGGTGGGTCTGCTGCTGCTACTGCTGGAGTCACGCAGCTAACAGGCATTGCCGTGCCGACGGCACTGCTAGCCTCGGCCGGTCAGCTGCAATCGGTGGCCGGTGGATCGAACAGCTCGGCGGGCGCCACCCCCTCCGGTCTAACGACGACGGGGTCGAGCGGTACGCAGCCAGCGCCTCCGATCGAGCGACTCTCCCGACCGATGGCGTTCGATAAGGTAGGTAGCGGTTGGGGCAGCAGTGCAAGATGTGCAGCGGTTTACTTCAACGTATTTGGATATCCCCTTTACCCCTTTGCAGATGGAATCACTAGTCCGCGAGATGCAAGACTCGGAGAACGGTGTGCCAGTGCGCAGCCAGAAGCTATTCCTGACCTCCATACCATCGGCTTTCATGGGTAGGCCTGTCCCTGTCGCATGATGTAATCGCTTGAGCACTAGCAGTTAACCTTCTCTCTTTCGCCCGCACGCAGGATACGACCTGATCGAGTGGCTGATGGAGCGGCTAAGCATCGAAGAGTCGGAGGCACTGAACATTAGCAACCAGCTGTGCCAGCACGGTTACTTCTTTCCCGTCTCCGACTCGAAGACGCTGATGGTGAAGGACGATTCCTCGCTGTACCGCTTCCAGACGCCGTACTACTGGCCCTGGCAGCAGAAGGCGCCCGATCAGATCGAGTACGCCATCTACCTGGCCAAGCGGTCGCTCCGCAACAAGCAGCGGCACGGGCTGGAGGACTACGAGACCGAGGCGCTCGCCAGCCTGCACAAAAACCTGAAGGGCAAGTGGGACTTCATACTGATGCAGGCGGAGGAGCAGGTGCGGCTGGCGAAGGACCGCAAGAAGGGCGACAAGATCGTGGGCGACTCGCAGGAGCGCGCCTACTGGCGGGTGCATCGGCCGCCGCCCGGCCAGTTCACGCCGCTCGAGCCATGCCCGATACCGTCACGCGACCGGCAGGGCAAGCCGCGCAAGCGCACGGTCGAGGACTGGCAGCGGGAGGTCGACATACTGAAGGCGTCGCTCGGGCGGAACCGGGTGAAGATGTCACAGGCGTGCGAAAGCCTGGTCGTCTACTACGAAACGTTCAGCGAGTACGACCCGATGATGCAGCCGCCGCTGCCGTCGAACCCGTGGGTGACAGAGGACGTCAGCTTCTGGCAGCTGAACCACCCGGTGGTGGAGGTGCCGACCGAGAAGCGCGTCAAGCGCTGGGGCATCTCTATCGAGGAGGTCGTGTCGGATCCGACTGGGTTGCAGGAGTTCACGCACTACCTGAAGAAGGAGTACTCGCACGAGAACATACGCTTCTGGATGGCGGTGAACGATCTGCGCCGCTCTTCGCACTCGCAGATATCGCGCAAGGTGAAGGAGATCTACGAGTAAGTCCATGAGCCAGATTAAGCTGATTAGTTTTTACTTGCAATGCTTGTGTTATATCAACTTCTCCTCTTTTGCAGAGAATTTCTCGAACCAGGCGCACCCTGCGAGATCAACATCGACGGTAAAACGATGGAGAAGGTTCAGCTCGGGTTGAAGAATCCGTCCCGGTTTGCGTTCGATGCGGCGGCCGAGCACATCTACACACTGCTGCTGAAGAAGGACTGCTACCCGCGGTTCGTGCGCTCGGAGCACTACAAGAACCTGATGGCGAACGCGATCCAGCCGTCGCTCAAAAAGCGCTTCTTCGGCTTCGGCGGCGGTGCCAAGAAGAAGGGTTCAACCTCGACCGCGCCCAACCCATCGATGCTTACCCAGGTACGTGCATGTGTGTGTAGTGTACATTGTTGCGCAGCGGAATCGTCATTAACCTGTTTGCCTGGTCGCTTTCTACCATCAGCCATCCACCGGACAGTCTGGGTCGGGCAACGTGAACAGCCTGTCCAAGCGACGTGGCAGCGACCGCAGCCTGTCGGGATCGGCCCACGAGCTGGCGATCTCGGGCGTGAAGGACTGTTCCAAAGTGCCACATTCTCATAGCCAAAGCAATCTGAGTGACATTCCGTACAGGTAAGTCAAAAGGGTCGAGGGGTGTTTGTTTAGTGTTTGAGCGCACTCTACCTTCGATCTGCATAGGATGTAGAAGATGTACCGAAGCGGTTAGTTAGGTTATCCTCTCACTATGCAGCTAGCCTGTGTGCGTTGCCGTTGATTGCTGATACTGCAGTTTTTTGCGGTTCGTTCGCTTGTTTTTACTTCTGCTGCTGAGCTGATCTTTTCTTTCCTCCCGTTGTTCTGTTGTGGCCTGACGACCTGCCAGCGTATCGATCTACCGTGGTGATATGCCGTCCGGTATATACGAGGGTGTATCGTCATCTTCCAGCAGTAGTACACCCGTGCGAGGCAACGTACGAGTGACAGTTGGAAAGCAACAGTAAGGAAAACACATTCTCCACTCTCTCCGCTAACCAAACACCTCTCTTGCTCTATCTGCCTTAACGGACTCATACCAATCTTGTCCACTACTAGTACTAACTACTACTACTACTAACTACTACTAGCTATCGTACTACTTCATACAATAACCTGTATCTGGACCTATCTCGTACAAAACTAATAGGTAGAGTTTTGCTTATACGCTCGGACAAAAGTACGTCACGACGGAATATCACGACCTGCACACATGCTAGTTGTTTCAGAAGCTCAAAATTGAAAGCTGAACGTACCGCCGTACATACTCCTGTTGACACTAAACACACTTCGCCATCGCTTCCTCTGGACTTACCACCTTCTCTTCACAACGCTCTGTATCTCTCTGTATTCGGTGTGTGTTTGTGTGTGTGTGTGTGTCTGTATGTATGTGTGTATTTGGTGGTATCAACAGTGTCAGCGATACTTTGACACAGTATGAGACACCGTGCGCGCGACCCACTCAGTTGTTTACTTCTCCTTTTTCCTGTTGTACTAGTTTGTCACTATTGTTCCTGAACTACTTTCGCCTCCGTTCCGCTGTGTTCCGTGGTGTCCGATCTCTGCATTACACTCCTGTACTTCTTGTTCCATGTTTGTGTACACTTAGATCGAGAAGTCTGGTCTAGGAGAGATTGATCTAGATGTATGATTTTGAAAGAATCTCAGTAAAACTCAATAATGACCTTCATGAATCTTTAGAGACCATTGAATATAAAACCCTCTTAAGAGCTGTCTTTACCCAAAAGCTTTATGCATCTCCAAAGGCTAGTGCTTCTTCACACATTCGGCATTGCTCGAAGATTCATGAATCGTCATAGACTCAAAGGCTCATGTCCGGCATGGGATATCGCTCCCGTATCATCTGTCATCTGACTCATAAAGAATGTATTAACTATAAGGAATCGATTGAAAAGATTCATTCAGTTGCAACGACGAGTCATTCGATGCATGAATCGAATCGGTTGGACAATATGAATCTCAGGACTATTAAATCTTGCATTAGCTTTTAGGCTCAATATACATTTTTTTATCAATTTGAAAAGTACGTCCTTCTTCGTCCTTGTCATTGCAGTAAGGATTAGATTTGATTGATATCCCGAGATACATTTCTCTTTAATGTATTATGATTCTTTAGAGATTCAAGGCTCTTTAAAAGTTCACTAACATCTCAAACTTTCGGGACTAAGAACCTTTGGGAAAATCCTGAATAGTCGACTCCGAGATTCTGATTGATTGAATTTCACAGTTTGGGTCAGATGTATGACTTTGAATATCCTGAATCTCCCAACACGGTATTATTCGAATTGATTTGGAGATTTATGACTACCGTTATTCCTCCAATGATTCATTAACAACTCTTTTTTTTCTCTGGAGATGTATGAATCTTATCACAAGGTTCCGCAACTCGAATGACTCTTCTTGCAATGAACACATTGAAGAACTTTTGTTTAAATCGCTACATGTTGTTTGATGATCTTTTCTATATGTTCTATATGTGTTTGTGTGTTTTTACAATGATTCCTACCTATATAGAGTCAAGCCCTGCCTCGCTTTTTACCTCTTTAAAGCTGTCAACATTTACCTCCCTTCTGTAGCGGCACTTGAACGTTCGTTCTTTCGTACGTTGTTAGAAGCACCAGTATAGTCTTCTTTCGCTATCTCCCCCTCCACTGTACTGTACCTTTTCGATTCCTGTATATCGTCTGCCGCCAGGCGACGAACCTTCAGATGCTCCAACGTTCGGTGCGTTACGCTCTTTTCTGTCCCTCTTTCTATCTCTCTCTTTATCGCACACTCTGTTCTCCTGTATTTGAAGTCCAGGCGTGGACAATTGTATTGTAGCTTGCCTACGGCAGAAACCCAACACACACGCACACTGCCATTCTGCCCCATCCTTGTGTTACATGACCGCTTGTGCCGCCTGGACACGATCCGCCGTTTTACTCGGAATGCTAACGACTCTTTTCCTTCCGCTCCTTCCCCATTGTTTGTGTGTTTGTGTGTGCGTGTGCGTACCGGTGTACAGATTCCAGCACTTTCGGTGTTACATCTTCCCAAACCTTCTATCCACTCTACCATGAGTGTGTGTGTGTGTGTGTCTTACTTTGTAAAAAAACAGAAGCATTTTCTCGGTGTTCCATTTGCAAAACGGAGGCATCGGTGTTGGATTTCGGTGGCAGTTTCGATCCGAGATGGGCTTGTTTGTTACCGTCTTTTATTAATCGGGTTTTCTTTTTTTACGGTCCTACACCCCCCCCTCCCCCCTCCCCCCACTCGGCAGAGAGATGAACAAAAATCTCGGAACGACACTCGAGGTAACGCTGGAAGGGGCCGTGTCCGGTGCGTGTGCCGTCTGCCCCTGGGACACGCCCGTCATCGAAAAGCCGGCCGCCGAGTCGGCCGTCTCGGTCTCGGTGTGCCCGTGGGACAGTGCCGACGCCAAGCTGCCCACCAAGACGGAGTAAGTAGGGGCGTGGGCGGTGCCAGTTTGCCTTTGCTAATCGTTTGCCTTTTGTCTTCTTCAACAGCAGCACCAACAGCAGCAAGTCGAAGCAGCACGGCGACCATCATCCGCCGCACAGCACGGCCGAGATCAGCGAGGTGTCGGAGCGGATGAAGCGCTCGTGCGGTTTGCGCCAGAACACGCTCGACGGTGACTTTCACAGCACCAAGCGGTTGGCACCGGTTGTGACCGAGCAGCGACGGGCTTCCATGACGATGGCGCCGAGGTGAGTGTGCACGGGCTTGGGCCGGGTGCGGTGCCTAACCGTGTCTCTTCCGCTCGGTTTTCAGACTGTCCGATCTGCAGTTCTGTATGCGCGCGAACTCGACCGGCAGTGGGGCGACGCCGCCCGACAGCACCGCCTGCCTGGCGAACCTGCCGTCCCAGCAGCAGCAGCAGCAGCAGCAGCAGTACCTGCATCACCAGTCGTCGGTGCGCATTTCGCAGGGTTCGCTCTCGACGAGCTTCGAGGAGAAGGAGGAGGGAGGCTCGGGCACGGTGTTCTACCAGCAGGATGGAACGTCCGGCGCCCCTACTCCGATCGGCGAGGAGCGCGCTGGACAGGTCGGTACGGTGGCGGAGGACGTAGCGCAGCAGGACCGTGGCCCGGGCGACAATCCGGATGCGGCTGAAGGGGCGGCAGGGGCACGCGACGCGACGCCCCAAGCGCAGCCGGACGCGGACGTGCCACCACTGCTGTCCACCGCCACGTCCACCGAGCCGCTCGGTGCGGCTACTGAGCTGGTCGGCACGCAGCAGCAGACGTACGGCGGCGTACCAGCGGCTACGGCGTGCCCCACATCGAACCCCACCACCACCACAAACACCACGATCACCACCACCACCACTACTATCTGCACCTCGTCGGCCGGTGCGGGCCGGGCGAAGGCGAGGGAGGCAAACAGTCAGCGTCCGACGAACGTGGACACTGCACCGGAATCAACCACAGGCACCCCTAGGATAAGTGTAATCTATGCAAACACACCCGACGACGACGAGCCGGCGGAGGAGTACGAGCTGGCAGTGGGCCGCGAGCCGGAGGCGGCAGTGCGGGAGGCAAGCGTCCAGCACGGCAGCCCAGCGGCGGAGCCACTACTGGACAGTGCCAGCGTCGCGACGCAAACGGTGGACGTGCTGCTGCTGCAGGGTGTCGACGCCGCCCAGGACCTGTCGCCGCTCACCGAGGCGGAGGACGGCTTCTACGGGGAGGCACTGCGGCGGCAGCACCACCACCAGCACCAGCAGCACCACCCATCCGAGTACGACATCATGATGGACGGTGGCGAGAGTGGGCTGCTGCCCGGGTGTGTGGCGCCGGCCCCTACGCCCGCACCCTCTATCGCGCCGCTGGCCGAGGTCGAGCTGGACCCGCCCGACGACGAGCCGGACGAGGAGGAGCAGGAGGACGGCGGGGGGCAGGAGGAGGAGGGGACCGGGCGGCTCGACGGGGAGCCCACGGGAGCGGCCCAGGAGCCACCGGGTGCGGCGACGCTAGGAGCACCACCACAGCAACCACCGTCCAGCTCCGGTGCGGGAGGCGCGGACGAGCTGGCGAGGCGCCGCAAGCGCCGGGAGCGCAAGGACCGTCCCCCCGAGCCGGGCACGTTGCGGGCGCAGAAGAGCGAGGAGGAGAACAGCGAGCGGAAGGGCGATGCCGTCTGCCCGTGGGATGACGAGTGAGTGCATTGTTTTTTGTTCCCGACGTCCTGTTACTTCAAAATTTATCACTATGGGAGCCATCCATACATTACGTAACGTATACAGGGATGGGCGGGCCTATCTTTCAGCGTTACGATACGTTATTTTGGGGATAGGATGAGTTTGAAACTGTGAAAAATCCTCATAGTATGTGACGTCGTATATGGATGACACTCAATAGCTAGTAATTAGTGCACAAAGAGCTACTACTGTCCATTTTAAAACTTTTTATTCAATTCTATTCGCATCTACTTACTGAAAGCCGCTTATTGTAGTAAGAGGTCTTCAAGAAGTAAGCTGAATTTAAATTAGGGATAAAACCCTACCCGCAAATTTCCGTTAAATGCCTTCTAATCGCCTTGTAATCGCCGGCGAATTGAAGGCGATCAGCAGTGCATTTAGCAGTAATTAAATGCCTTTGAAATATTTCACTGAAAAATTTCGCTTTTAATTTAAAATTTGAAATAGCAACTGTCAAAAGAAAACCTTACAAGCTTCTTCAGCACTCCACTGTGGTAGTGCTCCCAGATATGAGCGTGAGATTCGATAGCACGATTTACGTGTTATGTTCTCTTGCGTTAAGCTCTGGGCTGTTTCACTTTATTAAAGATGGTCTGCATTATTCGGTTGTTAAAGACCAACCCGTTAAAAGGTGTTAATATATAAAACTCATTTCGATAACTCTAAAAAAGGAGAAATGAGATACATATTTCTCTCATCCTGATAATGAAGGGTGAACATAGTGTAATTACTATGTTTTTTAAAAAGGTATTATTTTAATTTAGCTTCACATAAATTTTGTTTGTATTAAGTATAGCAAGAAAATATTTATTTAAAAAGAAATAAACACAAAAAAGATCTTAAAAATCAGGTTTTGAACACACGCTTTCTCGGTTCGGAACCAAAAGCGTTATCATTGCTCTATTTGGAAGTTACATTAGTGAGGGTGCAAAACCAGTATATAAACAAGCTATGATGGTGGCAAGCTATCTGTTCTCGTTGAAGAAAAAAGTTGAAAGATTTCAAAGAGAACCCGTTACAGCCCTGAAAGTTTCGGTTGAAATCTTTATTCGCCTTCTAAGGCGACTAAGGCCTTAAATGCCTTCTGAATGCCTTCAAAGCCGTTTAATGCTGGTAGGGTAAATACTATAGTACATTTTTCACATCTCACATGTTCAATCAAACGACTTGTTACTGAAACTAGATATTCTTGGTTAAAATTCTCTCTCTCTCTCTCTCTCTCTCTCTCTCTCTCTCTCTCGTAGGAGCGAATCAGCGGCGGATGATGCACCGTACGTGAAGACCTACTCCACGCTGGGCTACCTGTAGGGTGGTTTCGGTGGAGCTAGAACCATCCTACAGGTGATAGAAGCGGCCGGGTACGCAATTGCGATATAGTGGAACGAACGGCATGATACGGAATCAGGAGCCAAACGCATCCAAGCGAAGCCAGCAGCCGTTTGATACAGCATCGTTCAGTACAGTGCCCGTGTACCGTTTGCAGCACAGAGTTTGACTTCGTACTCCTTCGGTGTCGGTGTCGGTGTCGATGCATTACCTACACACATTCGATGTGGTTTAGTTCTCGGTTGATTGAGTGTCTCAAACTCCACTGTTGGTCGTAATCATTTCTGCTCACTGTACAAAGGCGTTGACTCTACTTTAAATTGTTGCCTTCAGTTTTGCCATAATTCCAATTCGTGTCTTGTTGTTTTTTTTTTCATTTCTTGTGATTATTTCTGGAACCAGAACTCCTTTTTTGCCTATCTTGTTGAGCATGCTAGCGTAACGAACCACCTGCTTGCGCGAAACGTCTCATAACGCACGGCACATTCGGCATATCGATTCCCTGGTCGGCCAAATCGAGCAGCCGGTCCCCGGGCCCAGGCCGAATAAGAGATTCCAGTGGCCCCGTCGGCGTGTAGGTTGTCGCGCGGGTGCAACCGCAAACCGATCAGCTTCGTACCGACGGGATGATTTCGCACGATCGCCGGGTTGCTGATCAGCTCCTATCCGACTGGCCGAAACATCGGTCGGACACGTGATGAGCCTCCGTGTGGTACCGGATGTCGGAGTGAGCCAACCAACTGTCAGCTGCTGCCCGGTGGCTGTGGTGATTCATCAACACCATCCCTCCCGAAGCGATCGATACCCGAAGCTGATCCGGAGCCTTTGCCAAGCATCCCGTGCCGCCGCCTCGCCGTTGAAACCATGCCCGGTTCCTCTGGCGGGTAGTACATACACGCTGCCAGTGCCACCTTGACAAGCGAATCTTGGAGCCTCCGTCGCGATTAGCTACGGCAGGCTTGGGCCCGGCCGCGATTCTGCCTTCGATTTGTGGAGCGGGTTGAACGGGTGGGGGAATGCAGATAGTAGCAACAAGAAACAACAATAACAACAAACCCGCACTTGAAAGCACGTTTGGCATTATACTAGCAGCAGCACTCTTACAAGCAGTAATATCAGTCTTCCGATTTGAGAGTGATGATCGCACACGCGCACACGTTTGCGGCGTCGGCGCACCAATGGATGTGATGCAAGTGCTGCCAGAGACCTCAGGGTTTTAGACCGGTTGCGGTGCAATAATTTCGAATATATCTCAAAACGTACACATAGTACACAGTTACCAGGCAACGTACGCTCGAAACACATCATACTCATACGTACGCATCTAGCAGTAATTAGTGGAAAGGAGATGGAGCTGACAACAATGTAAACCTTTAAAGCAACAGCAAACAAAATTATTAGGACACTCCGTTGATATCATGCGGAGTATATTACTCATAGTAGTCAGGTTAGTAATTACTGCAGTTGGAGCTCCGCAGCTCCACCAGCGCAGTAGTGGTGGATAACGGGAAGCGTTAACTGATTGTGCTACAGGGCCAGCTCAGTGCACGCGTTGGCTTAATATTTAGCAACTAGTGTACGAACGGGGGCATGGACTCCAGTCTGTAGTAACCAAAAAAAAAGAAAAAAAAAGAAAAATAGCGTTTTTAACTCAAATCACTCAAGTCTAGAGCTAACAAACATTGCTGTACCGTTTGGTTGTGTACGTGAGAACGCCTTGGTTGAACTCTTCGGTTTGCGTTACTGCAACAAACACTCAGCCAAGCACTCAGCGTGCAATTGAGTGCGTTCGATCGCTCGAGTTGTGGGTAAGAAGCGTTACTCAGAAGCGTTATATACCTGCAACTACCACCGGTTTAAGTTGCTGATCTGTTTTTGTTTTTTTTTTTTCAACCAACACTGCGGAC